>NW_007726503.1:666580-693925 GCF_000696425.1 Galeopterus variegatus
TCTTTTTGTCTTTTTTCATGACCAGCAATGGATCGCAACCCTCAGGGTTGCGCCCGTACCGGACCGGGACCGGCAACGGAATCGCAACCCTCGGTGTTGCCCCCGCTCCTTGCTCAGCCAGTGAGCCGCCGGTCTGCACGTGGGATCCGAACCCTCGGTGTGAGCGCCGCCGCGCTTCCCAAGCGGCGCACTGTAGCAGTGCGCCGCCGGGCCGGCCCTTTTCCACTTCATTTTTTAAAATTTTTTTAATTTTTAATTTTTGACCAGTAAGGGGATTGCAACCCTCGGTGCGGTGTTGTCAGCACCACGCTCAGCCGGTGAGTTCACGGGCCATTTCTATATAGGATCCGAACCTGCGGCCTTGGCGCTCTCAGCGCCGCACTCTCCCGAGTAAGCCAAGGGGCCAGCCCTTTCCACTTCATTTTTATGTTCCATTTAGTGAAGATCATATCCACAGTTTCATATTATTGGCTAAAACTGTGTTGCAATTCTTGAGGTATATCTGTATATATAGTGGTAAAACAGACATACCATAAAATTTACCACTTTAGCCATTTTAAGTGACTAGTTCATTGGCTCTAAATATATGTACCTTTCGTGTAACCATCACCACTATCCATTTCTGGAATTTTTCCATCATTGCAAACTGAAACTCTGTACCCATCAACCAGTATTTCCCCATACTCCCCTTCCTGCAGCCCCTACGAACCATTTTACTTTCTGTCTCTGAATTTTACCATTCTAGGTTCTTCACATAAGTGGGATCATACAATATTTGTCCTTTTGTGTCTGGCTTATGTCACGTACCATAATGTTTCAAGGCTTATCCATGCTGTAGCATCAGAATTTCATTCCTTTTTAGGGCTACATACTATTTCATCATATGTATATCACCTTTTGTTTATCTATTCATCCATGGTTGGACATCTGGGTTGTTTTCACCTTTTGTAGTGCTTTCTTATATTAATACGTATCTATTTTGCTTGCCTATTACAGCACCTAGCACATTGTAGGCCCTTAATAAATATCTATTGAATGAGTAAATAAATCTGATAAAAATGCAGACAACTTCAGCTTTTAGCAATTTCAGTCCTAAGTTTTATTAGTTCATTGAAAAATAAATGCCTTATGTTTGGCATTTTTAGAAGAAAAACAAAGCAAAACAAATATTTCACCACTAGTTAAGCATGTGAAGCCACTGATGTGCAATTCCCAGTCCTCTCCAACTAATCTCTACTTCCAGTTTTGAACAGGTTTCACCAAATTTCTGCAGATGCAAACTGACTGCAACTTAGCACGGGCTCAGCACCCTACTTTTCCAGGTCTTCTCTGACATCTTAGTGCACAAGGCCTGCATGAACCCACTGAGGACTCACTCGTGCACAGTTTGAAATTGTGAAGAAGTTAATGTTAATAATCATGGGTTCATTCTTTTTTTTTCCTTTTTTTTTTTTTTTTTACTGACCGGCAATGGGATCGCAACCCTCGGTATTGCGCCCACACCGTGCTCAGCCAGTGAGTGGGAACCGGTCTCCACATGGGATCCGAACCCTCGGCGGGAGAGCTGCCACGCTCTCAAGCGGCGCACTCTCCAGTGCGCCACCGGGCCGGCCCCCATGGGTTCATTCTTGATCAATGAGTGATAGGGGCAAGTGGATAAATGTTTTGTTTTCTCATTTGCTGGGCTGAAGTATAGTAGCTTCCTATTGAGAATTACTAAGACTCCCACTTTTTGGTAGATTGCAATGAATTGCAGATGGGAAGAAGCATTTGGTGTTGTGCTCTAGCATAACACCTTGGAAGAATTCCAGAAATTAATTCTGCATAAAGATTCAAAAGATGCCAAAGAGGTGGTCCACATCATATTCCTGTTTAATTGACTTGTATTGTCCCTGATCAAAACTGTATGGAACTTGAGATATGACAGCAAGCTACTGTAAACTTAACTGCATGAGGCCCAACTGCAGCTGTTAGGAAAGATGTAGTATCTAAACTAGAACAAATCAACACAGACTTTGGCACTTGGTATGCAGATACTAATCTAGCAAATGTGTTTTTCTTGATTCCCATTAGTAAGAAGGATCAAAAGCTGTTTACTTTTACTTAAGAATGTACAGCAGTACACATTTATTCCTTCATCTCAGGGCCAAATTAATACTTCTGCCATTTGTTAAAATGTAGTTGGCAGGGTCCTTGATTGTCTGGACATTCCTCAGAACATCACTCTGGTCCATTATATTCATGACATCATACTAGATGGATTTGGTGAATACAAAGTGGCAAGTATTAGAGATACCCTAATAATAAAGAGCAGGTTGCACCCTCAATGAAAGAAAGTGAGCCAAAATGCCAGGTACCATTCAAGCTTTATTAAAGGAAGAAAAATCTGCTGGGCTGTGCTCAAAATGATGGGCAGTCTGGGGCTGCCCTGAAAATGGGGGACAGCCACAACAATGGGATTGTGAGAGTTTATATTAGCTGTTGGGTGTGAAATGTACTGGGGGGAGGGGCCATTAGGTTGACGTAACTGGGTGGAGAACTGCGCCCATGCGGAAGCCAGGAGGTTGTTTCTGTTTAAGTCAGGAGCCTTCTCAGAAAGGGGAGGGGGCAGGGGCTTGGTGCTGGAGTGGAAGACAAGGCTGGTGCCTGTTTTGTGCTGGTGCTTATTGTGTGCACGATGGGGCCAGTCGTGTCCGCAGTCCATCATTCCTTCCTTTTAAGTATAGGAAAAAGTGGAAAAGGGCAGAGGTCTCATTCTTCTGAAGCTATTTCCTGCTGGAGATGGGAGAAGATATGAAAAGATAAAAGACTTATGTTGGCAGGTAAAACAATTAGGTGGTGGGGTACTGGTTTCATGTGGGGAGGCTGTATTCCCCGGGGAAGGGTCGCTGAGGGGCTGATATCCTCCTCGCAGGGACAATTCGGCAACCTTTTGGTTGGTGAATGTCTGCATGCATTCCTGTAAGAGAATGCACCAAAAGAGACAGGGACCAAAAAGTAGGATGAGGCACAGTTAGGGGTCCTAGTAGGGGCATAAGCCAGGGTATCCAAGGGTTCAGTGACTGGGGTCACCCACCAGGTGTGTTTGTGTTTTGTAACCCTTGCGTCAGCGATCAATGCTTGCCTGTAAATGGTTTAAGTTGTTTTGGATCACGTGGACTCATTTATGTTATAACAGCATTCCTCGCCCAAGAAGAGGCAGGTGCCTACTTTCTTGGCTGTAAAGAATTAAAGGGCCCAACGGTTCTGTAAAGCAAGTGTCGAGAATGAGGTGACCTGTCGGTGGAGGGAGGAGATGCTATCTATACTTAGTTCTTCTGAGAGTTTTTGATAGAATTGAGAGACAGTAGCAAGGTCCACTTTGCCAGTTCCAGTTGCAGGAAGGATCCCTGCCCCAATTAAAAGGTACAGTTAGTGCCCTATAGGAGCAGGGGCACTTCCTGAGAGGGTGGGCTGAAGTTAGTCCCAGTCCCCTCTGTGTGGACGGTGATGTCAGGGGTGAGCCAAACAAATATGCAAGAAATTGAGTTATGGGGCAGTCAACAGGATAATGTAGTTTTATAAAGGAAATACATTCTGGTTTTAGGGCATGGACGAGGAGGGGGAAGTGAGTGGCAGCATTTGGTGTTAGTGAGGCAGAGTGTGGGCAGGCCCTGCACAACACTGACAGTCCCCACTGAGGTGAGACTAGAGGAAAGTGAAGAGATGTTGGTGGAAATGTTGTGGGCTGCATCGACAGGGAACGGGTTGGCCACAAAAAGTTTCTCTCTAAGTGGGAGACAGATGAATCACTCAGGGACCAGTCTGATTCGCTGAGGACTGCATCGTCCCTGTGGACCTGGAACCTCCATGTTCCACGTAAGCGGGAGCATTAAGATAGGAGGAAAAACATGGGAAGGATGCAAAGGGTTAGGGAGCCAAAAGAATTTAAAGGGCACATTGCCACAATGAAATTAAGAAGCATCCTACCGATAGGAGGTAAAGGAGTGACAGGAGAAATCTTCCTATATGTTACAATATTTTGGGGCAGCACTGCCCAATCCCGTAGCAAGTACTAGAACAGATAGTATGATAGTAGCTCTTGTGCGAGGTAAATGAAGCTGAACTGTAAGAGTGAGAGGATAATCGCTGGGGAAAGATCATCCTTCTACTGGGATTGGGGGAAGAGCGGAGGTCCTGGACATTTTCAGTTTTGTGGGTCCTAAAATGGATGAAGTGTGAAGAGATGTCGGGTTGGGGGTTGAGTAGAGGGACCCCTCTGGCTTGGTGTTAACAGATTCTTTGGGTAAAGTTTCAGGTGCTAGTTTTACCAAGGATAAGTGATACCAAGGGGTTTCCTAGTACCTTTACTGCCGTGGGGGTGGCGAGAAGTACTGTATAAGGCCCTTCCCAGCATGGTGAGAGGGGCTTTGGGATTTGGGTTTTACCATATACTTGCTGTCCCAGGCTCAGTTTAAAGTTTGAGGGGGTGGTGGGGAAGGGATGAGGTAACAGAAGGTTGGCCTGTTCCCTAAGAAGATCCCTAATGAGCGAAAGAGTAGGGACATACTGGTATAAAGGCGATGAGCTGGAAGGGAGAGATGTGAGAGTGAAGGGTCTGCCATACATAAGCTCAAAGGGGCTGAGACCTGTGGGCTTGTGGGGGGCAGCCCATGCACGAGTGAGCGACTGGTGGGGAGGCTAAAACGAGGGATGATTTCTGAGGTGAGAGCATGCGTTACTGCTGTAGCATCCTCTGAAGTGCAGGGAAAAGCCTCAATCCAACCTGAAAAGGTATGTACTAGGGTTAGGAGATAGCGTATCCTTTTGTGGGGAGAGTAATATAAGGGCTGAAGAAGGTGTAGTAGGGGTTTATAGCCTATATGAACTGAATTATGGAAATCTAAAAGGATTTGTTCAGCTTGTGTGGTAGGGAGGACATAGAGACTGGAGAGAGTATACCAGTTGTCCTTTCTCTGCGCCCCCCCCCAACTATTGGAGGTGTAGTATTTCTTGGAGTGTGTATTGGGATAAGAGCATAGGGGACATGAGAAGGACCTGAGCAGGAAAGGAAGAGTGTGAGCCTGGTGATTCAGCAGCCTGTTTTGCAGATAGATCTGCCAGTTTGTTTCCCTGGGCTATGGGGTCATTGGAGGTTTGGTGTCCTATGCGGTGTATAACCCCAACCTCCTTTGGGAGTTGTGCAGCCTGAATAGCTTGTGTTAGATTTACTGTGGCATAACCTGCCCAGGGGGTGGGCATGGAGGTGGTGCTCCAATCTATGAACTGTGTAGTGGGATGCAGAGAGATGTGTGGAAAGGGATTGAGAAAGAGGTCTAAAGCCTCCATGCAATTGTGTTCTAAGGGTCATGAGTATTTGGGGATAAGAGTGGCTGGATTTTAAGGGAGGGCAAGGTTTAAAGGAGAACTTGGAATTTCCAATGAAAGTAAAGTGAATAAGTTGTAGGCGGTAAAGGGAGAGAATTGACTTGGCCTTATGGCTGAGAGGGTCTTGACTGTTGTTCAAAAGTTAGTTTATAGCTTTCTTGTGCTAAAAGGGCAGCTGCTGCCAAAGCCCATAAACAGGGGCCCATTCTCGAGCTGTGGTGTCTAGTTGTTTAGAGAGGTATGTAACTGGGGAGAAAATCTCTCCTGCCTTTTGTCCCAAAACCCCAACTGCCAATCTTTGTGTTTTGGTGATGTATAGGATAAAAGGAAGAGACAGATTTGAGAGAGAGAGAGAGAGCTGGGACTGCAAGGAGATTTCTGGAAGGGAGAATGAATGGGCTTTGTAGGATCTAAAGGAATGGCAGGATCCCCTTTGGCTGCCCCATAAAGTGGCTTTGCTAGCATGCCAAAGTTAGGAATCCACAGGCCAAGATACCCTACAAGCCCCAAGAAAGAAGGGATTTCACCCTTTGCAGTAGGAGTAGAGAATTCAGAAATTAGACTCTTGAACTGAAGGAGAAGAAATTTGGGCCTTGCTGTGGACACTCAATATCCCCTGGAGGCCAGGAAACTAAGGAGAGTGACAGTGTGGGCCTGTGAATCCTCATAGGAGGGGCTACAAAGGAGGAGGTCATCCACATATTGTATTAAAGTGCTAGAGGTTGGGGGAAGTTCAGATAAGCCTTGAGCTAAGGCCTGGCCGGAAAAGTAGGGGCTATCCTGAAACCCTTGAGGTAATACTGTCCAGCTGAGTTGTTGGGAACAACATGTGTCAGGATTAGTCCTGTACTAAATGGTATGAGCCATTAGGCTTTATAACTGGAAGGATGGGTGTATTAAAAGGCAAGTGGGTAGGCCATGAGAGATGAGAAGAAAGTAGTTTGTGTATGATGGGTTTTAAACCTATTAGGTACTGTGGGACATTAGGGGACAAAGAGGTTTCTCAATTTAACAAAGATAGGGGAATGATGCATACCAATGGAGGAAGAAGTGTCTTCTATTATGGGATTAAACTTGTCCTCCCCCTTGGACAGGAGTCTAGGGTGGCCTGTAATAGGAGTATTATAGCTGGAGTTAAAGTGTTTAGTGTAAGAGTAACTTTGAATTTGAAAAGACTGTCCCATCCCAGTAAGGGGATTGGGCATCGAGGCTTATTAAAATTTATGTGTGAATATGGTGTGATGTAGGGTGCAGGAAAGGGGTTGAGTGATCCATGGGTGGTATTTCGATCCCATGACCCCTACTATTGTGATAGAGGACAGGGCTGTTGGTCCTGCATATTTAGGAAGGGTAAAGTAAGTGGTCCCTATATCAATGACAAAAGGGATAGGCTTACCTGCCTTGAGGCAAGTTACCCTGGGCTCATGTGTGGTGATCTCCGTGGGAGCCTCAGGCCTTGGGCATTGTCAGTCCTCCTCCTGGGCAAAGCCAGAAGCTCTGGTAGAGATGGCTGTGAAGCCAAAGGCTGTGGATTGGGGACTGGGCCACTCCCTCTCTGGCAAGTGGCACTGTCAATCCCCCAGTGACCTGGCCGTTTGTAGTGAAGACAGGCCCATGCCAAGTAGCCCGGTTGACTGCATTTGAAGCAGTTCTCAGGTGGCTTGCCCCTAGAGGCAGCCAGCTTTGGAGTATGTGAGCCATGGATGGCATTAGCCAGGAGCTAGTATTTGGCCTGATCTCTTTTACAGTTTTTTTTCAAATATCAGGGGCTGACTGGATAATAAAATGAGTATGTAAGAAGGCCATACCTGCAGGAGAATTTGGGTCTATATGTGTGCATTCATGTAAAGCCTCAGAGAGGTGGGTTAGGAACTCATTGGGATTTTCAGTGCATCTCTGTGTGATCTCTCTAAGCTTGTCATAATTGACTGACTTGTGAGTAGCCTTTTGGAGGCCATGAAGTAGGTGTGTGATCATGTTTTCCTGGATATCCCTATCCCTGTGGCCAGCCTGGTAGTTCCAATTTGGGTCCTTGCAAGGAACAGCAATGGCTCCCACAGGCCACCTATTATTTTGAGCATGTACCTGAGCCGCCATCCAGACCTGCTCCCTGTACATGGACTCAGACAATTCCTTCCATCCCAGCTACTTCATGGAAGGGTTATAAAAAGCCGGACCTGAGGTGGGGTTGTTACCTAATGAAGGGGGAGAAGGAGAGGGGTTGAATGGCTGAGGACGAGCATCTCAAGGCCGAGTAGAGGGAAGAGAGAGAAATGTGGAGGGCTGACAGATCAGAAGATTGATCCGAGTCTGGAAGGGGAGGTTGAGCATGAGCAAGGAGAATTTGAGACATAGAATAGTTTTGACAGAGAGAAGAACAGGTTCAGAGATAGAAGAAGGCTCAAACAGGGCTGAGCCCATGGTGCACTCGGGAGAGTGTGGCGCTGGGAGTGCAGCAGCACTCCCGCCGCAGGTTCAGATCCTATATAGGGATGACCAGTGCACTCACAGCGCTCACTGGCTGAGCGCAGTGCGGCCGGTCTCAAAAAGGACAAAAAAAAAAAAAGAAGAAGGCTCAAACATAAAGGAATCTCTACAGCTTTTGCCGTTTCAGTGAGTATCTAAATCGAGTGCCATCTTGTAGCCACTGGGATCCATTGTAATGAGGTGTTCGAGTTTTAATATCTCCCTGGAGGCCGAGAAATTGGCCCAGGAGGTTTGGATCGTGAGGATCCTGTGTAGAGGGTGAGAAAGGGCAGTCAGTCCTGGCAGAAGAAGAGTGCCAGCAAAGCCATCCCCTTTGGTGCCCATCTTCTTTTTGAGAGAAAAGCCACTGACTGGCTAAAGGAGCATCCTCCAATAGCTGGGGGACACAAGAAGAGTTCCCTCGGCCAGGTGCCTGGGCTTCATAGAGACCAAAGTTGTAGAGAGAGTAGTTGGGGGAACCCATAGAAGTAGGCAGGACAGACCCACTGACTCACCCTGAATTGAGGCCAGTGTTGGATGAGTTGGTCTGAAACGGCAAAAGGAGAGAGTCCCAGAGGCATCTGGTTTCAGCAGGTCCATGAAGGGCAGTCCGGAACCAATCAACCCAAGAGAGGGGATCAGCTGACTGTCCAGCCAGGACCCTTCCTGGGTTTTGGGATGAAAGAAAATGAGCTGAAACATCAGGTACTATTCAAGCTTTATTAAAGGAAGAAAAATCTGCTGGGCTGTGCTCAAAATGGCAGGCAGCCCAGGGCTGCCCTGAAAATGGGGGACAGCCACAACAATGGGATTGTGAGAGTTTATATTAGCTGTTGGGTGCAAAATGTACTGGGGGGAGGGGCCATTAGGTTGACGTAACTGGGTGGAGAACTGCACCAATGCAGAAGCTGGAAAGTTGTTTCTGTTTAAGTCAGGAGCCTTCTCAGAAAGGGGAAGGGGCAGGGGCTTGGTGCTGGAGTGGAAGACGAGGCTGGTGGCTGTTTTGTGCTGGTGCTTATTGTGTGCACGATGGCGGCACTTGCATCCAAAGTCCATCACTCAAAACTGCATGGTAATCTGAGCTAGATAACTACTGGTCCACATTACTATAGGTGACAGTACTGCTAAACTTTCTGCCATAATATAACAAGAATCCCCATTCCTTAGGTTTCCAATAACATTCTCCTCACTTCTTTTAAGTGAGGATCTGAGGGCCATCAGGCTGCTTCTAACAGTCTCTTCAAAACACCTTTGGCATTTACTAACACACTCATCATTGTCCTTCCAGGTTCTGCCCATGACTCAGTTCCAATATGCCGTTTCCATAGTTTAGATGTCTAGTTATGGCAGCATACCTCTTCCAGGAACCATAATCTGTATAGTTATCTATTGCTGCATAACAAATTACCTTAAAGTTTAACAGCTTTAAACAATAAATATTTATTATCTCACAGTTGTTTTCATCAGAAATTCAAGAATAGATTGGCTTGGTGGTTCCGACTCATATCAGGAGGTTATGGTCAAAGCATTGGCCAGGCCTGCACTCACATGAAAGCTTGACTGGTGCAGGCAGATCTGCTTCCAGGGAAATCATGCGATACTCACATGGTTGTTGGCAGGAGTTCTCAGTTCCTCTTCAATATGCTGCTTTAGTATCTTCATGACATCATAGCTGGCTTCCCCCAGAATGAATGAAACAAAAGAGAGCAAGTCAGAAGCCTCATATCTTTCATGACCTAGACTGTAAGTTATACACCAATATTTCTGCAGTATTCTAGTGGCTACACAGGTTGTCTATTCAGTAACAGAGGGAACTATAGAAGGGCATGAATACCAGGGAAATGGGACCAACTTGGAGGCTGGCTACATACCACAGCCTCTTTGCATTCTGAAAGCATCATATATGATGCTTGGAATATTGCCACAGTCTATTTATTGATGGACTTGGAAGAATGCCACTTTTGAATGGATCCCACTGTAGAGACCTTTCCAGCAGGTTTAAGCTAGTGCAAGCTGCTCAGTCACTCTGACCATAATGGCTCAGAAGATCTGCTGTTATGAGATACATTTCTGATAGATGAAATGGCTGGGTGGAATCTCTGACTACTTCCAAGAGGAGAGTTGCAGCATAGATATCTAGGGTTTAAGAGCAAGGTCATGCTTTCTGCAATAGAGAATTATTTGCCTTTAGGGGAAAAAAAGCATAGCACACACACACATACAGATGAGATCCTGACTTGCTACTGGATCGTAGTAGATATTATATATTGGACACTAACTTGCTCTTTGACTGGTGTTGTCTATCCTGATCCCAAATAGATCCAGAAGATCAAGTAAATTAAATAAACACACTGCCCACAATCCCATCACATACCTCTTTTACATGGAGGCATCTCCCTCAACTCATGACTCATAAGGGATTTCTTAAGACCAACTGAAAAAGGAAGAAAAATATTCAGGCTTAGTAAAGTCAGCATGATATATAGGTGCTACTTGTAAATGGACTGCTGCAACACAATAGTGCCATTTGTTGTGGCCCTAAAGGATAAGGATGAAGGGCAATACTCCCAAGGGACAGAGCTCTGAGCTTGCATTTAGTTTTTCACTTTGTATTGAGGGATAAGTAGCCTAAGATGCAGAAATCTTGAACTTCTGAACAATGATGAATGGCTTGGCTAGTTGACTAGAGACACAGAAATCTAGAGAAAGTACATGTCTGATGAGAGTGGACCCAAAGGTGGATCTTTGCAGACTGTGCTAATGCTCACCAGAGAGCATCTGCATCAGAGGCAGAGTTGAACATCTAAGTGACAGGACAATTTGACCTGTGGATGTTAGCCAACCTCTTGCTTCAGACTGGCCATTGTATCAGGGATGGATGTCATTTATGGGCACAACAGTATAGGCTTCTCCTTACCAAGGCTGATCTATCTACTACCAATGCTAAGGACCAGCTTGCAAGCAGCAGCCAGCCAATCGATTATACCATACACTTTCTACCATGAATGGGATGGCAATTCATGCTTATCAGAATTCACACCTACTCAGGATATGGATTTGCATTCTTTGACTACAGTGCCTCCACCAGCACATTCTCTTGCCCTTGTATTCTATATATGAATAATATTGTTTTTATTTAAAAAGATATATCTTATAGTAAAGAGATGTGATGATCAGCATTAACAATGGTACTCACTGGTCATCCCGCATATCTCATTACCCACAAGCAGCTATCCTCATTAGAATAGTCATCTGGCCTATTAAAGGCATAAGTTCAGAAATAATAAGTTGCATGACTAGAGAAATGTTTTCCAGGATGTGCTGACCCACATAAATAGGGTTCTGTACCAGAAGAGCTAAAATACATGGGTCAAAAATCATGAGGGAAATAGGTTTGGCCCTCTCTCCATCATTCCCCCTGAATTGCTTCAGGAATTTGTCTGCTGTCCATACCCATAGTCTTAAACTTTGCTGAATTGGATGACCTAGAGCCAGAGGGGAAACCCATAGTTGCAGATATTGAGCTTCTTGCCATCTCGAAAGGGAGTCTGTGGTTCACTGGACTTAAGAGGCAGAATGAGGGGATCTTAGTGGAGCAAGGGGTGGACTACATCGAGAATCTCTTATGTGTAACTTCTAGTAAGTTTGAGCAGTGAGGAATGGGAGTCAAAGAAAACATGCTTAATGCTTTTACTCTCTGGACTGATGATTTTGTGATACATTTTACAAAGCTCCTCAGAAGGTTCCACAGAGTCAACCTATAGCAGTCTACTACACAGGGAGTCAACCTATAGCAGTCTATATTGTCTACCTATGGTAGTAGACAATTTGATTTATATTTTTGTATTGGCCTTTCCTTAAGTCCCCTTCCCTGTTTCACTCCCTTTGTGCTTTAGCCCCCACTCCATGGAATCATTTCTAAAATAAACTACTTGCATACAAGCCTTTCTGTCAAGTTCTACTTTGGGGATAATCCAGGACAAGACTTACTATTTTTACCAGGGTTCCCTGGGATGGAGTGAAGTTTATAATAGAACTCCTTTGTCTCTGAAGACCCTATGGGCTTGACTTCCTAAACATCAGCTCAAACTGTTGACTATGTAAATTCTCCAAAGGTGGCTCACTCTGAGACAATTGTAACTGAAGATCTGTATAGTCTGATATGGTTAGATATTCTCATGCAGTTCACATTTTCAAGAGAATTGATGTATAGTTCTTAGTGCTATGCTTTGACATCAATGCTCTGACAACCTATGTCAAACAATGGCAAGCATATACATTTACTAAATTTGATATTGCTACCGAAATTTTCTTCTCTAGTAAAGACTATATTAATGATTTGGCATATCTTCAAATATGATGAGTTTATATATTTGTTATGATCAACAGTTTCTATCCTTAATTAACAAATATTCTGCTGCCAATCACATGTATACTGAAATCCCATATAACTCTCAAGTTTGTTTTCTGTTTTGGTTGTTGTAATTATTTGGAATTGGGGGAGGAGTGGGGTTATGTTGTTTTGTAGAATGGCAGTACAACTGTTCAAACAGATCTTTTTTTAACTTTAATATTCATTAAGTCTATTAGTATCACATTTTGTTTTGTAGTCAAGGCTCTAACAACCTCAGATTTTTCTGGGTGAGTCTATCAGTTTGGAAAAAAAAAAAAAACTGACTTAGCAATTCGTTACCCTGGAGAATACTCGTCCTTAAGAAATTGTTTTTGACATCCTCTTATTTGAATGAGACTTTAATCAAAAGTTCGGGACTATTTATTATGGCATCATGAATTCTTTATCTGGATTGCTCAAATATAGCTTATATAACTCTCTTTATTGCATGCTTAAGTGCATCCAGTGAAGCAATAGAAATATTTCAGGGGAGTGATGGCTTTATATTTTTCTTAGATTTACAAAGATTGAATCTACTACACAGAATCATGTATTTAGTTTTGTTTGTTCTTCATATCTAGCGCTTACTTGATGTGATGAACAAATGAGATGATGTTGTTGAAAATACACTGTACACTGTTACAGATAATAAAGAAAATGTAGCAATAAAATAAAATATAGTAATGTAATCTGGGGATGCAGTGTTTAGGGCACCTCTCATTTCCATGTTTTAAGGCTAATTAGAGGTATGTTTAAGCTGTGTATATTCTTGGTAGAATTACCTAACTATATAGAAAATAAAATGTTCAAAAGTTTGCCTTTTAACATATATTCAAAATAAACTGATAGACAACATATTTTTAAATGTGTCTATAAAGATGAAACTGTTAATGTATATTTTTTAATCTCTGTATTTGAAATATATTTTCAGCCTAAAAGCAACAGAAGAAATATAATATTGTGTTAGTGAATGGGCATGATGCCAGTATGGATCTGGCCTTCACATCTTAGGCATGAGGGGTGACAATCAGCTTTGCATCTCATGAATATTCATGACCAATAATAAAAAAAAGATTGTGTTCGTGAAAAAGTTGCATATCAAAAGCATAGAAAATTTCATAAGCAAAAATAACATGAAATGCCAAGAAGAAAGTACATTTTAGTGGTCATAGAAAATGTTAATATCATCACATAAATATATTGAGATAAAATGAAAAGCTCGTTATACTGCTAGAAAATATAGAAATTAATTAACCAAATAAATCACAGAAGAAAAAATAAGTATGTGCAAAGTCATATGTAATGATTCAATTAAAACAGTGGATTTGTGTATATTTATCAAGTTAACCAACTTATATTTATAATTAATAATAAATTTATAATTATAATTTATAATTATAATAACCAATGTTAACTAGCATGTAGTGATGGAATGTAGATTTCCACTAGTTTCTTTGAAAAATCAATTGGGCAACATGTATTTAAAAAACCCTTAAAAAGTTGTTAAACCCTTTAACCCAGTTATTCACTTTAATGAAGCCTAGCCTAAAAAAATCATCACTGATACATGAAGACTTTAAAACGTTGTCACATAAAAATGTGAATCTTTTTGTGTGAGAGAAAGTCATTTCACAACTTTATCACAAATATTATCATAATATTGATGCTTAGCGTATGGTTCAGGTAGTGTTATGAGACTATGGGAATTAATGTCACAGTTCATAATACATTATATTTTACAAATGGGGAAAACAGAACCTAAAAAGTTTAAGTAATTTTCTTAAAGACTGAATTTAATAGGTCCTAAAAATAGACTATTGTATTTAGCAATTGTAAAATCAGCTGTCCTAGTCACTGATTCCTCATTCATTTTCTTACCAGATTTAATGAGCTTATTCTAATTTTGTACATTTAATTTGATACTCATAAAATTTCTTACTAAAGTTTAATTACTTATTGAAGACGAAAGCTCAGCTTGACTTCCACAGTGATCTCTCCTTATCCACCAAACTGATTTGTCATTTGAGAGTTCTATTTTAAATTAAAATTAAATTAAGTTAAAATTCAAGTCAAAGAAGTTATAAGCTCTCCTTTTGTTTTTCTTTAAAAAGAAATTTTAACGTATTTTATTTAGTTCAATAATATTCAATATTTACTTTTTGCGTGTGTGTTTACCAATCTTTACAAATAGATTTGTACTATTACTACCAGGTCTACTAGGCAGAGCACATATTTATAATTGAATCAAATAGTATAATTTTAAAGGCATGGTATGCTAGGCATTCAGATTACCAATCTATGGAATTCTTTCCAGACAGACATTTAAACCCACATGTATTTTTCTACTCACAGTAAAAATCCTTTGACATAATCAAATGAGTATAAAATAAGCTAAAGACATTTGAGTGCTGAAAAAAAGGGAAGGATATTATCAATTCTCCACAAGCTTTGAGGTCTTTCTGGAGAACACAGTACACAAAAGATTGGAGTTATGTGTATTAAATACTACATTTATCAAAAGCTTGAAAATTTGCAAAGCCTTTGACCAAATTATCTGACCAATGTACAACAATGGATGTTCGTTGTAACATTCTTTATAATACTTGAAACAGAAAAAGACCTAAAATTCCACAAATAGAACATCAATTAGATAAATTATGTTAAATTAACAGAACAAAGTACTATGCAATCTTAGTATAGATATAAATGTGAAAATATGAAGAGCAAAGGAGAGTTGCGGTCTAGCAGGTTCAGTCTTCGTGAGGGTGTGTGTATGTCTATCTGTTGAAATGGAATTATTTTGTAGCATATTGTGAAGTAAAAAAGCAGATTATAAAACAATAGTACAATCCCAAATTTAAGTATATTTTTAATTGTCTAGTAGGATGACAACAGTTTATAGGATTTATAAGGAATTTTTCTTTCCTATTATTTAGTTATAATTTCTAATTTTTTACACTGATTTGCTTCAGTTAAAAACAAATAGAAATTACTTTTAGTTGTTAATTATGAATTTTCAAATAGGATATTGTGTAGCAGTCAAGAAACAGAATTTAATGTATTACTAAGCTGTTTGTATGCTCCTTGATCTTGGTAATGTAGGACGTGCTGTTCCACAACCAGCTCCAGGGAGGGGGAAACACACTATCTCATTTGAAGGATGCAAACATATTTAGTCAAACAAGAAGTTGGCTCATTTGAGAGTTTTATAGCAAACAAGGACAGAAAGTAGTTTGCATAATTTTCTCATGCTTCTTTTATAGTGTTTATCTTTTATAAGGCTCTTTGGAATAGTTGCTGGCCACCTGTCAATAATGTGGCCTTTTATAGACTCAATCTTTTATTGTTCTCATGCCCTTGACATCAAAAAAACAGGCTTCTAAGAAGCCAGTTTTAAATATGGTAGAGAAATACTAATTTTAAATTGAAAAGGCCATATTTATAGACTGAAATAAAGAGAATTTTAAATGACATGAAGAGAATACACATGTTATAAAATCCTCTTTAGCAGGAATAAAAATAAATTCATTATTTTATCAATATTTTTGGAAAGTTAGTGAAGAATTACATTTGAAGTACTATCTATGGAAAACTAAGCCAAGTAGCATTCGTTTAAAGTTTTTGTTACAATTTTGCATAATTTTACACTGATTCCAAGTGAAAATATTTATATTGTGAGTCTATCAATTACATCAACACTTTGGGTATATAAACAGTTGCTTTATTCAAACTTCTTCTTGTTAGAATAAGACATCCAGTGTTTCTTTCTGGATTTACATAAAATTCTGTCAAGCTAAGTGTTCTACACATATTTATTGACCCAAATCCTAGAAGTGTTTTGCATGGTACTGAATAAGCACAATACTACAAATCTGTATACAGGAATACATTTCCATTCATAAAGGGATATTATCCAAGGCCTAAGGAGAGAGCTGCCTATCCTTTGTTTTGCCCAATTGGGTTCCAAGTTCCCTTTAGATAACTGAACACAGACAGTAAATGAAGCAAGTTTCAAATCAATAGAAATTCTTACTGTGTTTGTTAAAAAGCACACATCCCGCCCCCCCCCCACACACACACCTTTCCACCATCACTTTCTACTTTTAGTAATATAAGATGTGGGGCTGAATTTTAACATATATGCAGAAACATCAGATGTTAAATATCACATTCCCATATTGTACTTGGTAGAGAACATCACATTTTCTTTGATAGAGTTTGCATATTGTGCTTTCAAATTGCACTTTAAAACATTTGCACTCCATGAAACATGGTAGTTAATTGGGTTAATAATTCTTAGTTGTCAAGAGCAATTTTAGATGTGGTCCCTTGCTATTTCACGTGTGATTGTTTCAAGACTGCTTGGAGGGCAGAAGTAGACAGCTCTTCATATGGTGTACTGTGGTGAAGATCTGATCTTTCAAGAGGTCGGTTAATTGGACACACATGCAATACCCAAGGTGCAATGAAAAGATAAGACAGCAGTTAAAGCCTGCAAGGTGGATTAGGGCTCCCCCCCTTAGGTTCAATTGTGATTATATTTCCATCTCTGCTTTTGCTGGAGTCTTCATGCATTTTATTCTTTTCCTTTAGCCTCAGTCAGTATTTTTATAGTTCTCACAGAGTTTTCTTGGGATATGCTCTCTTCTGGTTCTCAATGTAAATATACTTGGAATAAAATAAACCTAAGAGTGTTTGTTTTCTGTGAGTAGCTGGTTAATAAGAATCTGTAATAATGTTATTGGAATGGGAATCAAAATGTATTTATATTTATAACGTATGCTTTTCCTAGTTATCTAAGAAAAACCTATAAATTCTTAGCCATTATCAATGTATATAAAATAGTATGGAAGCTTCCTTGAACTCAGTCTCTTTCTTCCTGCTGCCAGTGACATCAACCATGCAGTGCTGTGAATCTTAAGATGTACGAACTAACTTCTATCCTTTCTGAATGAAATAGAGTACATTCACCCTAAAGTAAGCCATGAAAATTAAAATGTGATGAAACCATGAAATGCAACTAATTATTCCAGTAAATTAGTATAAGTGCAATGCTTATTTTTATTTTTTATTTTTTTGTCCTTTTTGAGACCGGCCGCACCGCGCTCAGCCAGTGAGCGCTGTGAGCGCACAGGTCATCCCTATATAGGATCCAAACCTGCGGCGGGAGCGCTGCTGCGCTCCCAGTGCTGCACTCTCCCGAGTGCGCCATGGGCTCGGTCCTAAGTGCAACGCTTTTATAAATGGAGTTCTTAATTAATTAACCAAACATATTAAAAGGATATATACACATGTGTGTGATACCTCTTGTATCCAATGAGGAACATCAAAGTAAGAATTATTTTACTTTTCTAATGAATTCTAAATTTGAAATAACCCCTATTTCTATATGTCAAATAGCTATTTTTAATCTTTATCAGAAAATTCCTGTTATCGAGTAAACAGCCCCTATAGCAGGGTCAACATTGTGAAAATAGAGAAATAGGTGTTCAAAGAGTTGTCCCTGTCTGGGAATTTAGTTTCCTCAAACTAAAGAATAGAAATATGAGGGTACTTCAAATAGTTCGTGGAAAAATAGAATTAAAAGATAATATGAATTTTTCCACAAATTTTCTGAAGTACCCTCATTTACTCCCTGGGCCCTTTAGGAAGTACATTTTTATGTTTACAAAGTGAGAAAAGAACATTTGATTCATGATTTCATAAATAAGATGCCTGTATTGTTAAACTTTGACATGAGCTGTTTTCTTTTTATTTCTTAAGGCATTTATACATTTTGAGTAGAAATAAAATCTTATTTTATTTTTATATGTAGTTGAAAAATCATTGCTGAAAAATGTTTTTAACTAGCTCAGAAGACAGAGAATATTCTAGTAAGAAATACTATAGTTGACACCCATGATAATTCAAAATCTGCCACCAAAGCAATGTCAATTTCATAAAAATGTTGTATATTTAGTTACCCAAAATATATGAAATAATATTAAGACAGGTAACATGAAAAATTAGATTTTTTCAAGATTACAGTGTGGGTTCTAGTTGTAATTGAATATATATCCATATTTTGAATTTATAAAATATGTTACTGGTATCTGCTTGTGTTTTCAATAACTAGATAAAATTACAAATCTAGATAATTGATGATATATTAGAGTAGCTTAAAGAAAAACACATTTTGTCTTTATTCTCAATTAACTGTGCAACTGGCATCATTAAAATCATAAATTATTTGGAATATTTTCTTAATTTGGTTTCTGATTTTACTTATTCACTCAGTAAATATTTTTGAGCTTGTTCTATGTTCATTACAGCTGTTGCAGAAGACAGCCAAGGGCCTGTCCTCAAGAGACCATAGAGTTAGTCCAATGTGATAAACAGATATTTGGCAAACAATTATTTAATAAACTACTTGAATGTGTGATTAACATTATTAGAGAAACATGCATGGTGCTCTGGAAATGTGTAAGAATGTAACTCTCCCTAATTTTATGTCAGTAAGCCATGAATAATTTTTAAAGTAACTCTCAGCCACTTTTATTAAACTTAGAAGTTAGCCCAGATTTTTTGCTACAATTTGATTTGTAAAGGTTTAATACCTTAATCAGTCCTTACCTTGTCTAGCATAATTTTCAGACTTAAGAGTTAGTTATACTGTAGTTCTGTTTCATAGTTGTTGTTGTTGTTTTAGGGGGAAAAAAGTGATTTTCAGTATGTTTTCCTTACTTAGTAATAACTCATAAACTTGAAGTTAATTAACATTTTTATATCCAGATTTCTGTAATAAAATAATTTTCATTGATTAGTTAAAACACACCCATCAATAATAGTGCAGCCTAGATAAAAATGTACAATTAAGTATTTTAGGTGTCAAGTTTATAAGTTTGCTATAAAAAATCTTTTGTTTTAACTTTGAGTATAAAAGTCTTAACTTCTTGTAACACTACGGCTAATATTGGCATCCTACCAACATCACCAATTGTGGAGCTAGGGCTGATGTCAGAATCCTGCTCACAGTGCCAACTGTAGAGCTAGGACTGGGTCTGGTGCTCGCAAACCCCTATAGCCCATTGTCCAGACTGGGGTCACAAAAACCCTTCACAAACCAGGCTGGGTCCCCAGACCCCTCACATGCCAGGGAGGGCCACCAGACCCCTCACATGCCAGGCTGTGTCACCAGACCCCTTACATGCAGGTCTATGAGCTAGGTAGCCAGCAAACAGGTCCTTGGACGCTGTAGGTTGGGTGGCGGCGGCTTTCTGAGGCTGTAGTCAGCCAGCCTGCTTTATGAACTTTGAAGAACACAAGAATAGCAACAAAACTAAAAAGATACAGTGGTGTGCATGTGCACTAACTCCACACACACACATGCACAATTTGTTTACTGAACCACCCCCAACCGGCCCAAAGTGAGAGGGCCTGATTAAATTGTTCCATTTTCCCAACAATCCACCCCTTCAGGGTCTCTTGCCTTACAATCTACACATTCAGAATCTTCCGCAATGTTCCCTTAGCGAGGATAAATGACCCTTACATTTACACATTACACATTCCATCCCAGTCCCAAAGGTCTTTAGCTTGTTTCAGCACCAACTCAAAAGTCCAAAGTCCAAAGTCTCCTCTGAGACCAAAAGCAAAAGTCCTTCCAGCTGTCAACCTGTACAGAGTCAAAAACAAGTTTATCTACTTCCAAGATACAGTGGGACAGACACTAGGTACACATTCCCTTAGGAAGGGAGGAATAGAAAGGAAAAACCATTCCCAAACAAATCTGAAACCCAAACAGGGTAAACATTAAGCACACTGGGGCCCCTGATCCCCAAAGCAATGGGCAGCCTTGTTTCTACAGCTATGCCAGGTGCAGCCCATTGAGCTGCCCTGGTGCCTGCAGCTTTTCCAGACTGGCATTGCACGCTGCCAGCAGCCCCATGGTTCTGGGCTTCTTGTGGCAGTCCCACCATCCTGGCTCCACTAGAGATTTCCTCACTGGGGGTTCTCTGTGGGGGCTCCCACCCCACTTTTCTGCTCCACATTGCTCCATAGATGACCTTTGCAGTGGCTCCACCTTTGCAGCAGGTCTCTGCCTGAGTGCTCAGGCTTTTTCATACATCTTCCAAAATCTAAGGTGGAGGCTGCCACACCTCCACTGCTCTCACATACTGCTGGCCTGCAAACTTAACACAATGTGAACACCACCAAGGCTTTCAGCTTTTTTTCTTTGGAGGTGCTGAGGCAGGAATGCTCCAGCCAGAGCTGCTGGGATGTAGGGAGCAGTTTACCGAGGGCAATGACACCTCAGGTCTGCCCTCCAGGACAACTCAGTTCTTCTAGGATGGGAGGGGCACTCTCCCAAACTTCTCAAATGCCCTTAGGGCTTGTGATGGGTGGGGTACCCTTCCAGACTTCCCAAATACCTTTAGGGCATTTTCCCATTGTCCTGGTTTTTAGAATGTGGCTGCTTCACCACCAAGACATTTGCTAATGTCTTTACCAAACAGTTTATCTGCTTCACCCTTGCATTTTTCTCTGGCTCTCTGCTTTTCTACCCCATGGCCAGGCTGCAAATTTTCCAAATCTTTATGCTCTGCTCCCCTTTTAATTTCTGGCTTTTGAATTACTTCAATCAGCTCGGCTTACACTGGCTACTCATTCCGTCTCAGGCAGTTCTTTGCAGCACTCACCCACAGTTCAAACAGCTGCATTTTCCCAATCCATCAAGGAGTGGCTGCCCTGCCCCTGTGCATATCTGTGGCTCTCCCGTAACCACTGCCACTGAGACAAGCGCATAGTAATGGAAACTAACTTTTCGACCTTTTCACCAGGTGAAAACATACTTGAAATTCTGCAGGGGCACCTGTCCTCCGGTCATCTGCCCATCTGCGTATGGCACTCTCTTTTTGGGTTTATAGGGCACCTGTCCAGCCATCGGGTTTAAGTGGCACCCTCCGAGCCTTTTGCCTTCACACAAATGCAACATGTGTTTACTACATAGTCTCTAAAGCACGTTACACCATCCATCCCTAGGTCTCATAGTTGCAGCAGCCAGGGGCTCTCCCTGCTTCTGCTGCTTTACCGTCTTAATCTCTCATGCACAACAGGTCATGCCTAGAGATGCACAGTCTCCCTCAACTCACCACTGGGTTGGGTGGTCTTCCCTGGTGTGAGAGGCAGGAGTGGCCAGTAGCTGCATGCCATCCTCCATTTATCCGTGCTTCCAACAACTCTGCTTTCTACCACAAATTCGATCAGTTTGCAGCATAGTGATCAGCAGCCAGGCTCAGGTCAGCAGAAAAGTGACCACCAGGCACTGCATGCTCAAGGACAGCCACATTTCCTCCCCTTCCCAAGGGGTTTTGCATTGTAGTACCTGGTCTATGCTGCCTTGCAGTACAGCATGCAGCAACCAGATCCCAGTCAACAGGAAAGCAGCCATAAGGCAGAGCATATTCAAAAGTAGCCACATTTCCTTCTTCTTCCAAGGGCTTTCAGCTCCTGTACCTGCTCAGAATCCTGCCAACTATGCCAATTGTAACACTAGGGCTAATGTCGACATCCTGACGACATTGCCAATCGTGGAGCTAGGAATGATGTCAGAATCCTGCTCACAGCACCAATTGTAGAGCTAGGGCTGTGTTTGGTACTCACAAACTCCTCTAGCCTATTGTCCAGGCTGGGTAACAAACCCTTCAAATGCCAGGCTGGGTCCCCAGACCCCTCACACACTAGGCTGTGTCACCAGACCCCTCACACACCAGGCTGTGTCCTCAGACCCCTCACATGCCAGGCTGGGTCACCAGACCCCTTACACGCAGGCCTATGAGCTAGGTAACTGGCCAAAAGGTCCTTGGAAGCCATAGGTTGGAAAGCATGGCCGCTCGCATGGTGGTGGCTTCCTGAGGCAGTAGTCAGCCAGCCTGCTTCACAAACTCTGAAGAACATAAGAACAGCCACAAAACTAAAAAGATACATGGGCGCGCATGTGCACTAACTACACACACACACACACACACACACACACACACACACACACTCTCTCTCTCTCTCTCTCTCTCTCTCTCTCTCTCTCTCTCTAACAGCCACAAAACTAAAAAGATACATGGGCGCGCATGTGCACTAACTACACACACACACACACACACACACACACACACACACACACACTCACAATTTGTTTACTGAACCACCCCCAACCAGCCCGAGGCAAGAGGGCCTGATTAAATTGTTCCATTTTCCTAACACTTCTTAATAGCCCCAAACTCATTAATCAGTCTAATTTCAAAATTAATGTCAAAGAGTGAAAAACAATAATATATAGAAGTTCTCCTGAATTACATCTGGGATTTAGACTCTGAGTTAATGCAAGACACTCATATTTTGAAATTCAGATTTAATGGCATATAGTTTACTCCTAACTTGAAGGACTAATATATCTTCATATGCTGTGTTCAGGTGGAAAACAAGGATTTCTGTTTTTATCCAAGAACAGTGGGGAAGGGAATAAATACCAAAGATGTGTGGAATTCTAAAATTTTATATATTACTAGGTTCTTTTATGGAGGACAGTCCTAGGTTCTCTGCATATCAAACTGAATATTTAGAAAATCTCTAAGAGAGCATCACCAGATTTGTGAATATATATTTCTCTTTTGATGAATTAAAAATAAGATTAAAATATCATCAGGTATTGTATGTTGACAGATGCAACAAATCCACTGGCTTTCTAAGCTCATAAAGTTTTGTCTGGGAAGACTGTTTTCCTAAGTGCATTGTAAGTCCCTTATAACTCTTTACACTGAACTTCATAAAGTAATGATATAAGTACACCAAATAGCCAACACTTATTTTCATGAAATGATTAGTTAGCACAATATTTATAGTAAATCTTTTTTCTATATACAACTCCTTTATTCCATTTGTAAGGAAAATATCAAATATTACACATCCTCCTCATTAAACAAAAATAAATATTTAGATTAAATATGATAAGCATATTCTTTGTATTTCATTCTTTGTAGATTAATGATTGTTTTGTACAGAAGAAAGTATCTAAGCCTCAAGCTTTAAAATCTAGGACAAATCATTTGTAAGACTAAAAGTTAGAAGATCTAGAATCTAAAATCCAGAATGGTTCTGTTATTCATTAAAAATTTGAAATTGGCATATCACTTTCCCTTCTTGTCTCTTGTTTTTCTCATCCATAGAATGAATCCATTGGCCCAGTTTAGTGGTTTAACTTTTCAGCAGCAGCAGAAGCCACGTGCAGATAAAATGAATAACCTCCACATGTACAAAAATAAATAATAAAAATAGAGCTCTTTTTATAGAAGCAGCAATGAGGGAGAAGGGACCCTAGAGCCCAACCTATATGCTGACCCTCACATTCCCAAACAACTTGTTGAAATGGCTCTGGGATATATCGAATAATTCCTCAAATTCATGGAAAACATTTTGAAAATCATGTAATTATATGATTTTTAAGTTTCTTTTCAATTCCAAAATAATATAATTCACAATTTTGTGAACTGGGATTTGTCTTTAAAGCATTGAAAATATCTACCTTAGAGAAAGAAATAATATATGCAAACATAAGGTTTGAATCTATTCTAAGAATGATTCTAAGGAAAAACACACACACATTTCGTACTAAAGCCACCCACTTAAGCCTCCCATAAAACAGCTCTGTAGTATCAAATAGTTCATATTGAGGAAGTGAATAAATTGATAAAATCCCAAATTACCCCTCAACGTTCAGAAAATTGCAAAAGTATTTTAGCTAAATTTAAATTCCCTTACTTATCTCTATTCTTCAGTGGGGAAATGAGAAAAAACTTTTTTTTTTTTTTTTGGTAAAAATGGCAAGATGTGCTTTAATGAAAATTTTCACTTCCCAGCTTTGGTAATCAGAAAGTGAACACTTTAAATTTTGTCAGCACACACAGTGTACAACGATAAGACCCTTGCAGTTATGGTCTGTGAGAACAAAAATTAAGGTAAAAGTGAGCACGTTTTAGAAAAGAGTTGTATTGCCCAGAAAAAGAAAAGCCTTCAGGAAAAGTTCTTCACAAATAGCTATTTTCTTGTCTTTTACTGAAATGGATTTGATGGTTGTGAGGCAGGAATAATGGGTTTTCACTGCAACTAATATCTGATGTCTTTTATAAGAAAGGATTTCAAACTACCTAAAATAAAAGATATGAATAAAAGCAAACTTTTAGTAATCCCACGAGGAGCCCAAGTGAAATTGTCCCAGCAGTTACCTTATATAGACTATGACACAGTGCGCCTTTTGCAAAAAAAAATTAGTGCAGATCATTGCTTTCCTACAGTCGTGTATAGAGACCTACTTTTTAACACTTCAGGGAAGTTAATGTACTAGGTCTTGAAAGGTCTTTCTGGAACGTGAAGTAACTTGTAGTTTTCTTTCAGCAGCACTGTTAACTCTTGCGTTGTTTTGGTAGGTCCCTGGGGCCGATGCATGGGAGATGAATGTGGTCCAGGAGGCATCCAAACCAGGGCTGTGTGGTGTGCTCATGTGGAAGGATGGACGACACTGCATACAAACTGTAAGCAGGCCGAGAGACCCAATAACCAGCAAAATTGCTTCAAAGTTTGTGACTGGCACAAAGAGTTGTATGACTGGAGGCTGGGACCCTGGAATCAGTGTCAGCCCGTGATTTCAAAACGCCTAGAGAAACCTCTAGAGTGCACTAAGGGGGAAGAAGGCATTCAGGTGAGAGAGATAACGTGCATCCAGAAAGACAAAGACATCCCCGCGGAGGATATCATCTGTGAGTACTTTGAACCCAAGCCTCTCCTGGAACAAGCTTGCCTCATTCCTTGCCAGCAAGACTGCATCGTGTCTGAGTTTTCCGCCTGGTCCGAGTGCTCCAAGACCTGCGGCAGCGGCCTCCAGCACCGCACGCGTCACGTGGTGGCGCCGCCGCAGTTCGGGGGCTCGGGCTGCCCAAACTTGACGGAGTTTCAGGTGTGCCAGTCCAGTCCGTGCGAAGCTGAAGAGAGCATGTACAGCTTGCAAGTGGGGCCCTGGAGCACGTGCTCGATGCCCCACTCGCGACAAGGGAGACAAGCCAGGAGACGTGGGAAGAATAAAGAGCGCGAAAAGGACCGAGGCAAAGGAGTGAAGGATCCGGAGGCCCGTGAACTTATCAAGAAGAAGAGAAACAGAAACAGACAGGGCAGACAAGAGAACAAATACTGGGACATCCAGATTGGATATCAGACCCGGGAGGTTATGTGCACTAACAAGACGGGGAAAGCTGCTGATTTGAGGTAACGTTTTATTACAGTTAACTACATGTGTCTGTCTGTCCAGGCCACGAGTCCTTGAGACGCTCTGAACTAGCTCCTGGAATACAGTATGTACGTGCACAACCTAGTAGGAGCTTCCCCCGACTTTAAGGCTTTTGACCTTTTGTGGTTTCTTGGTGGTGGTTCTATTTTGCTCAGTCCCTGTGCTACTTGAGTTCATTTAATTTTCCTTCCCAAGTCTAGAGCATCAGAGATTCTCCATAAGAAAATACAGCTTCCTTAGGTCAGTAGTGCTATTTCCTCCACCTATAATGGAAAAAAAAAAAAAAAAAATCGAGGCTGGAAAATTGAGATTTTGAATTCAGATACTTATTTTAGTAAGTTAATAGAATAAGGCACACTTGTAATCTCTCCAAGTTTATTGCATTTTCAGAATTACCCTATAAACAAAATCTACTCTAAACAGCAACCTAGGGAGCTATACCTAAGAATAATTTTCTTGCACATTTTATAAAATGGAATAATTCTCTCCATAGAAGAAAAGGGGAACCAGCAGAAAATAAGGTAAGCAGAGGGTATTTAATCATGAGTAGTCTAGTTGAGAAAACATGTAATTAACTGGCTGCATTTTCCAAACAGAAATTATTTGGCAAATTATGTCTGGGTAAATAATGGCTATATTATGAAAGACTATCTCATTTATGATTTATGTGTTGTGAAAATAATATTCATTGAGGATTATATAAAGGATATGATGTTCTGTGGATATTCTAAATTTTGCTCTTGGATAAACCAGACCATCTGGGAGTGGCTTATTTGGATCATTTGCATAATTGCTTCCCCTGAAATATTTATGTAATTATGATTTGGACTGAAGTGAGAAAAATTATAGTAACATCACTCAGAATTTTATATCATATTTATTATAGAAATGATATTGACAGTGTCATCTCCATCACACAGTTTGTCCTCTTGATTAAAAACATACAAGTATAAGATAAATTTCACTGAAGCCTCAACCCATGTGCTTCTGGTGAGCAGCTGAATTGTTTTTCTTATGGAAATCTTGTAACAGATCACATTTTGCTGTTTACTTTGACCATTGGGAACCTAAATAGGACTGTGTGACATGCATGTTGTTTACTAACTTATCCCATTCGCTTTATCTTTTTGCTTATCCATTTTTGTCCAGTGATTTTGCTATGAATGGACTTCGAAATCTGGTTTAAAGCCTTTTTGGAACAGGATATAGTTTATATAAGTTAGTAAACAAAAATAAATAATCTTCTAAAATTCATCTAAGACAATAACTTTCTTTCATCATAGCATTGTTCTGGTTGCTATTTTTAGAATATTTTCTACTCCCTCCCCTCTTTGTACTCATACAATTGTATTTTATTTCCATTGTACAGTAATTTGCTCTTTCTCCATTCTGGTCCCATCATTCCAACTCCCTTGGCCTTGCTAATGACTGCTGTTCTGCCTTCATTCCTTCATTCTCCAGGTTCCCTGCAACTCCTTAAATGTGTGTATGGGTGCACACCTCTGAGTCTGTGTCATGTGCATTTTCAATTCAATCCCTGTTTTGTTCTTTTCTGACTATCCTTATTCCAGTGATTTCCTGATCTCTCTTCCTAAGGTATTCCAGTTATTTTTGTTACTTGGCTCCCACTAAGCAATTGAGTGAGCCTTCAAGGCAACTTGAACGTTGTCTCCTGCTGTCACTGAGTTAGCATGCTGTAGACATTTAATTTAATGTTGACTACTCAATTAAAAGTGTTATTAGGATAATAGCTGTTGGTTCCTCGCCACCGGGGACCAACAACACAGGGCGGGAAGGGACCCCGGACCAG
>NW_007726503.1:694307-694905 GCF_000696425.1 Galeopterus variegatus
AGGAAATAGGGTATCATGCATTTCCTGTGTTTTTTCTTCCACCTTAAGGGTTCTGGTTTGAGCTTGTGGTCCACCTCCATCAGACATATAGATAGAGGTTTGATCTTGTGGTCCGCCTCCGTCAGACATATAGATAGAGGGAGTAATGGACCAGCATACAGGCTTTCCTACGGGTCCCAAACAGGGAGCTTGGACATATTTATTAAAGGCAAGCCCCACTGCAGATGGAGGGTCAGCAAGATCCTCTCCAAATGTTCCTTCATAATTTCTGGTTAGGATAGCAGTAAAATATGTCCGATTATCTGAAATACACAATAACAGGTGCTATGTAATGTTTTAACAAAAGTTTGACAGGGACAAGGCTTAGGGCCATCACTGTCAGCAGGTGCGAATTGTGGCTTATCTATGCAACTATAGGCAGGAGAGGTTGGAGCCAGATAAGCCAAACGTGCTCCACAATCAACAACAGCTATGTATGGTGAGGGAGGACTAAGAACAGTACCTCCCTTGCAATCACAAGGCTTACCAAAATTTTTTTTTACCAATTGTCGAGCGAGTCTGTGGAGTTGCTCTGGTGTTATTATTTATCCAAATAGGT
>NW_007726504.1:0-298 GCF_000696425.1 Galeopterus variegatus
AGAAATACCACGAGGAAACTGAGAGAGGTTAGATAGGGCTTTGAGAAGGAAACTGCACATGGAGTTTGTATCGGAGAGGAACAGCAGGATGAGATCTGAGAAGAAGCCACTGGATGTTTTGACCACTAGGAAGTTGGTGACATTTGAGAGAGCAATTTTAGTTGGACCCAAGTGTTCATGGGAGGGAAGGAGGTAGAAACTACAAGGACAGTGGTTTCAACTTACCTGTGTTCTTTTTACCATCTGAATACTGGAATTTTGGTGGCATCTTTGAAATAACAGGCTGGAAACACCACTA
>NW_007726504.1:663-1326 GCF_000696425.1 Galeopterus variegatus
TTTTTTATTGAAGTATAATATACACACGTGCAACCTTTTAGATGATTTTTCTTGTCATACATTACATATTTGCCATTTTATTTTATTCACTCTTGGTGTTTCCTTTGTTTTCTCTTCAGTTGCATATAGATTGTTAGTAATGTGTATTTATCTCTTGTATTTATTTGGAAAATATACCTACTGTTTTAAACTATACAAATCATTTCCTTTCCATGCTTTTCAAAAACATGCTTGAAAATTCCTTTTCATAGTCATCAAAGCCAAGACTGAAGCCATAAGTGTAGATTCCATTACCTGCAGAATTTAGTTCACTTTCACTTTCCTGCCCCCTCCAGCTTTCTAACCATTGTTAATTTCACCAGCATTCATAAACCAAATCGCTATTCCCAATAAATTTGAACATTATTTATCTTCTCTTCAAATTTTATTATTGATTTTTACCCTCCATTTTGTTATTCATTGTACATATTTAATATTTAGTCTTAACTCTGCTCATGTTGTGTCCAATGAACTAATCTTAATTTGGGTTCCTCTCTTGGGTAATGGAAGGATGGCTGGGTTATGTATGCTTCTCAGCAACTTTCCTAGGAAAAAGGATATATGTTCTGAAACTTTGTGTATCAGAGTATCTCTTTTGGTTGCCATTCCTTGTTGACCTGAATG
>NW_007726504.1:3196-3781 GCF_000696425.1 Galeopterus variegatus
ATTTTAATCAAATATACAGAGAAATAATGCTCCCCCTTCTACTTTGCTGGAGATGTTTTTCATTGCTCCATTTTATCTATCTTCCATTCATATTTATCTATGTCTGTGAATTCAACCTCTTAGTGAGAAATCACTGCAGACCTGGGCTTGCCAGCTAAGAGATACATGGATGATTATGGAATTATTCTAGAACAGCTTCCCCTTCCTGTACCTACTGGTGAAAAAGTTGTCAACAGTCTGTCGACCAGTTATAATGTCATTTACCCTCTGGAGAGACCGTGTAGTGGCCCTGGGTCTGGAATCATAAAGGACCCGGGTTCAAACCCCCGTGGTGCCGTGGTGCCATGTACAGTACTAGCTGTGCAGCTCGGGCAGGTCATTCAGCCGCTCCGAGCCACCAGTGAGGCCTGTCATAGGTCAACGTGAGGATTAAGAAGAGCGTAGCCCAGGTTAGGTACCGGACCCACAAAAGCAGCTGCTGTCACTGCTGGGCTCTCTCGCCCCTCCCGTGGCCCCCGCCCCCAGCCTCGAGGCCTGGTCCCAGCATGCACCGCAGCGCCGCCCGCCTCGCCGGCTTCGCGGACT
>NW_007726504.1:5604-6174 GCF_000696425.1 Galeopterus variegatus
CAGTCCAAGAGTTTTCTGATCTGCTCCAGTTATTATGTTACTTCCTCAGAAAGGTTAGGACCTGGATAACAGTGCATTCCTGAGGTTGAAGGGGCTTCATTATTGACAGTCAGATAATTTTCATTTCAACTTTGATTAAAGATTTAAAAAATTTTTTTACTAAAGTTGAAAGCATTTAATGCTTATCATAATTATTTTTATATTTTACATTTTTATTTATTGGTGGGTTGGTTGATTTTGATTTTAAGGATTTAAACAACTAAAACTTTGGACTATACAGGTATTTCTAGGAGATAATTTCCCTGTGTACTATTTATCCTCTAATGTTTAGTCCAGATATTTCATTGTAAATGGCTAGTATCCCATTTTGCAAGTGGGCCTTACACACAGCATAACATGATCAAGCATACTGTTTTTATTTTAACCATACTTACTGGTGTCATAACTGCTACAATGGGAGCTCCATAAATGTATCAATGAATGACGTTATAGTTATCAATTATCTGAATATTCAGTGACATGTGTTACTAGTTTTTAGTAAACTTAATTTTTACACCTGGTTTCTTTTAT
>NW_007726504.1:7059-9418 GCF_000696425.1 Galeopterus variegatus
TCAAGGAAGAGAAAGGTTGATTTGCAGAGGCAAAGTTTCCCAGAGGAAATGGGTGGGACTTGGATAAGGAGGGACCACAGGTGGGGCATGAGCTAAGGTCAGAGTGAACATAGCTACTGGCTCCACTGAAGGGGAGCTTGGTATTAGGGTTTGTTAGAGAGTAGGGTGGGACAGGTCAGGTGGGGATCACATTTCAGAGGGCAATTTAGAAAATAGTCATAGAATTTTAGATTTAATGTAACTGGCACAAAGAAGCCATAAGTTCCCTGAATCGGAATAATTTGATGGAGGCTTTGTATTTTGAGATTACTTGTTAACAGCAAGCAGGAGAGAAGTTTCCTCTCAGGGACCAGAAAGGGAAAGCAAACAGTCTCCCAGGATTGGAACCACTTTTAGTCACTGGGATGTTCAGGTCACCATGGATGCTTTGGCGGTACAAAAGCAACCGATGAGGGGAAATGCATTTGGTTTAGATCTCCCCCTTGAGAGGGTCTGTAAATGATCAGAGTGGCTGAGCCTGCCACGTAGCCTCACTCCTACACATGCTCACTCTTGACCTCAAGCTCGGTCTGCATTTCTCAGGTACCCTGGGGAGTAACCAACTCTTTTGTTAATAAGAAGGCAGAGGGTATGGATGTCTCATTCTTGAGAACTTGTTCTCATTTGCCTGACATCCTGAAACTTATTTTGTGTTTTTCATAGGGTACTGCGTCCTGCTTTTAAAAAATATCCCGCCAGAGAATTCATAGGCTGAAGAGAGGTGCCCATTCTTGGGTGTCTCCAATTTCCTAAGCAGTTTTCCCAGTTCGTTGTTAGCTGGTGTCATGGTAGAGTATGGGATAGGAGGTAGAACAGGAAGAGGGAAAAGCTATTCTCCTCAGGTCAGGGACACTATTCATCTTTGTATTTCAAGGACCTTGTATACAATAGTGTGTTGGATGAATAATGGCTAGATGAATAAGAAGCGTTTTGTTTCCTCATTGTCTTGTTTACACTTGACACAGTATTGACAGCCCAGATGTTTGTTCATTCATCTCCCTCTTACCTCCTATTTCTTCCTACCTGTTTAGAGCTGATGCACTTCATGTAAGTCCATTCAAAACACATGGAACATTTACTGAGATACCCAGCACAATGTTGGGTAAAGGGATTGCAGATGTTGGCACTACCAGGTTCTGCCTTTACAGACTGAGACAATTATGGAATTAGTTAATTGGGGAGATCAAAACTTTATTTGCCCACTTCTGCCTGTTTTCTTATTCCATTTTATGTAGTCTTAGTTCCTCATTTAAAATCCAAGGCTTATGCTTTAATGTATGTAGGATATGAAATAGAATGTTCAAGAGTCCATCTTTTTATGGTCTCAATTTATACCCACATTGCATACACATACAGATATTTTCCTCTGCGTCTTTGTGTAATAAGTCTGTGAACACTTTTCCTCCTCTATATGAATGTATGTTTGTTCTGTTTTGGCAGTCATATTTTTATTCTTGAGATTTTTATTTTTTTAATTTTTATTGAATCAAAATTGATTATACATATTTTTGGGGTTCAACGTTGAGATATGCTGATCAAATCAATATTACTAGCATATATGTTGTTACAAGTCATACTTATTCTTTATGTCCCTTGTCCAATCTCACCACATCCCCCTCTTTCTTGCCCCTCCCCCCTCTAATTAACCTAGATTTCTTCTCTCCTTCTGAAAGAATAATGGTTACTCTGTTGATTTGTTGCCTAGATGATATGCCCAATGCTGAGAGGTGCGTTCAGGTCCCCCAATATTATCATAGAGCAGATGCTTTTTCTGTCATTCTGGAATGGGCTTTGTGGAGAGAGACATCCTCTTCTTTTCTTTACCTCTCCTTGTGTCAATGCACTCCAGTGGCTGGCGGACCATCTGTGTGGTGGTTGTGGCATCTAGCTGCTTTCATAGCAGCCATAATCATGTGGCCAGCCACATGAAGGTGATGTTTTTGGCATGCACCTTGGTGCTGGTGGTGTGCCTGGTTGTTGGGGGGGGTCCTGTCCCAGGCTCCAAGCCTCAGGTCCCCAGACAGGATCCTAGGCGCTGGCATGGTGTGCCTGGTTGTGGGAAGGGTTCCAGACCCAAGATCCAAGCCTCAGGACCCCAGGTGGGCCCTAAGGTGCTGGCAAAGTGTGCCTCGTTGGGGGGGGGAGTCTGGTCCCTGGCTACATGCCTTAGGATTCCAGGCAGGCCCCAAGGTGCTGGCGCTGTGTGCCTGGTTGAGGGGAGGCAGGTCTGACCCCTAGCTCCATGCCTCAGGTCCCTAGGCAGGCCCTGAGGTGCTGGCGCAGTGTGCCTTGTTGTGGGAGGGGATCTGGTTCCTGGCTC
>NW_007726504.1:9428-9881 GCF_000696425.1 Galeopterus variegatus
CATTTAAAATCCAAGGCTTATTCTTTAATGTATGTAGGATATGAAATAGAATGTTCAAGAGTCCATCTTTTTATGGTCTCAATTTATACCCACATTGCATAAACATACAGATATTTTCCTCTGCCTCTTTGTGTAATAAGTTTGTGAACACTTTTCCTCCTCTATATGAATGTATGTTTGTTTTGTTTTGGCAGTCATATTTTTATTCTTGAGATTTTTATTTTTTAAACTTTTATTGAATCATAATTGATTATACATATTTTTTGCGTTCAACGTTGAGATATGCTGATCAAATCAATATTACTAGCATATACATTGTTACAAGTCATACTTATTCTTTATGTCCCTTGTCCAATCTCACCACATCCCCCTCTTCTTTGGTCCTTCTTTTGTCCTCCCCCCTCTAATTAACCTAGATTTCTTCTCTCCTTCTGAAAGAATAATGGTTACTCT
>NW_007726504.1:11207-11937 GCF_000696425.1 Galeopterus variegatus
CCCTGAGCTCCAGCAGCCCCAGCTTGGCTGATGTTACATTTTTGTAGTTGTAAATTGGTTGGTTTCTGGGAGAGAGTGATGCTGGGGACTGTCTATTCTGCCATCTTGACCATAACCTATTCTTGAGATTTTTAGCTCCTTCAATAGATATGATGTGCCTGGCACAGAGTATGAACCCAATGAATACTTACTGAATGAGTTAATGAATGAATACTATGTTCAGAGAACAGTAATGGCTGCAACTTGTAGATTTTACACAGTCCTTGTACTCAAGATTTAATTGGATAAACTAAGTCTATATGCATGAAATAAAGTCCATTACAAAGTAAAATATGAATAAAAGCCTATAAATTAAATATATTAATAATAATCATAGTAACCATAACTATAATCATAGCTAACATTTGCACAGTGGTTACTATGTGTTGGGTACTGTTTTAAGTGCTTTTTTATCTATTAACTCATTTAATGTTTCTACAACTCTATAAGTATTGCTATTATTTTCCTCATTTGTGGTTGAGAACCTTGAGGGACCAAGAGGTTAAGTGACTTGTCCGGAGTCACACAGCTAATAAACATAAGACCACATAGTGAGCACAAAGTGGGACTGGGGGTTAGCAACAAAAACCTTCTGAAGGATACGAGTGAGCTGTGTCCTGCCCCATCACTGCAGCCACACCTGTAGCCCAGGGCTGTATGCACAAGTGGCACTGGCTGTCTGTCCGGCCCT
>NW_007726504.1:13860-15284 GCF_000696425.1 Galeopterus variegatus
GTGTTTACACTCCCTGCAGCTGTGTATCTTTTGCTCTTGGCTAGCAGAGCTTTTGGCACAGTATCTAGTTCTCTTCTTCCTGCTGGGGCCCAGAGTCCATTTTCCTGCATCCTGCTTAATCTGTTTTCCTCTTCTGAGTTCCTAAATTGCCCTCTAGAATCTTGATTGGAGTCGCCCCTGGTCCACACTGCTCTTACCTGCTCCCCTACTTTNTGCCAAATGGATTCTAAGAATCCTTTGGGTCAGGTTCTCAGTAAATGACAGACTTAAGGCTTCAAGGGAAAAATCTCCCCACCTCCCAACAAACTCAAAGTAGACTGGCCGCCTTCATTACACCCGGTACTGACTTGGAGTTTTGAAAGAGCCCAACGAACTACTTTTGAAAAAAGTCACTACCTATTGTGGTAGAGAGAAGAGACACAATCATAAATATATAGGTAAATAAACTTACTCTGTCAGCACTGAGTGACAGACAGTAAACAAAACAAGTAAGGAGGCCATAGGCCACATGGGGAAAAGTAAAGCAGGAGAGGAGATGGATCTTTAGGGGAGGGAGGGTACCTAAGGGAGTCTGAACTCATGCAAACTCTTTGTTTTCCTGACTCATTTGATTAAGGATGATCTTCTCTTGAGTTTTCTCACCTTCCTACAAAGTGGCCTCTCAAATTGTTTNGGGGGGGAAGAGGAGAAGAAATTCAGGTCCTATAGTCCTGTAATCCATTTGGAGATTTAGGTGAATCATCAGGGGGTGGGGTGGGGGTGGGGAGGAGCACGACTATTTTTTGTCTGTAAGATGTAGCCTTCAAATTTAGTGTAGTTATTTATCTGGGGACATGAAGATGACTAAGGCATGGAGGGAGAGCATTTGTGAAGGATTGCTTTTTTCATTACACCCCATTATACCCAGTAAGAGTTTTCCCACACTCATATTTAAGGATAGTTTGGTCGTGTTTTGACTTAAAAGTTCAGTCTTTAAGTAAACCTTAGCACTTGAAAAGTCTGTGAAAATGATAAGATAAAAAAGAAATTAGAAGAAAACAGTAGTAAAGGCTCAGAAAATTTGCCTGATTACGTTAAGAACTACATTAGCCAGGGCCGGCCTGGTGGCGCACTGCTACAGTGCGCCGCTTGGGAGCGCGGCAGCGCTCCCAGCGAGGGTTCGGATCCCACATACAGACCGGTTCCTGCTCACTGGCTGAGCGAGGTGCGGGTGCGACACTGAGGGTTGCGATCCGTTGCCGGACACGAAAAAAGACAAAAAGGGGGAAAAAAAAAGAACTATATTAGCCAGAACTATATTCATTAAGTTTCTTGGAAAGGATTCCCTCCTTTGGGGGAAAAGCAGGTCGATTCTATCTAGCTAGCTTACATTTTCTTCTCTGGAAATCAGGTTAAAAATCGGTTCAAAGCGTAGCATGCAGCTT
>NW_007726504.1:16951-18769 GCF_000696425.1 Galeopterus variegatus
AGGCATCCTTGGAAGAATCAAATTCATTTTTGTTTCGGACTCTGTGCTTTTTCCTGCTTTCGCAGAGGCACTGTGCAGGAAACACAATAGGCTTACGCAGAGATCCACAGCTCCCACAAAGCCTCAGCTAACAAACCTACAGAATCCCTCACTTTCATCCCTCCAGCATACATTGCACAATCTTTTTACATCTGTCCCTGAAGAACAGGGAGGAACTACACCTGACAGAGGCAGAAAGAGCAGCGCATGGCAAGGGCACAACAGCTGCCTGTTTACTGTGCCTGGATTGTAGTGGAAAGGAGTGAAAGAAGGCCCTGGAGCAGTGGGTCATAAGCAGGCTGTCTGTCATGCTGAGGAGTTTGGTCTGATCCCATAAGAGGAAGGTGGCTGCTAGAGGTTTATCAGCAGGGAGAGAGAAACAATAAAAAAAAAAAAGAATGTTTTAATTGGAAAGATGGGTTAGGTGGCTATTGAAAGAAGATGGCCTGGAAATACAAAGCCCAATGACAGGAAGACCAGGCAATTCTGCAATAGTCTCCTGGCAAGAAATAATGAAGATCCAAACTGCNCAGGAAGACCAGGCAATTCTGCAATAGTCTCCTGGCAAGAAATAATGAAGATCCAAACTGCCAGATGATTTTTTAAATTTACGAACCCCTTAATAGAAAAAAGAAAGTCTGCAAAGAGAAAGGCAGACCTGGAAGAGATGAATGAGCAAGTCTCTAGTGAAAGGGGCTTGATCAATTCTCTTTCTTTGAACTAAATTCCTTAGCTCAAAGTCTGAGAAACTGTGAAGTTTCAATGAATTTGAAAGTGGCGTTTCCCTTTCTCTGCCTCTAGTCCATTTTAACTTTGCTGTCATCTATTAGCTGACAGAAAAAGAAAAATGTCTTTCTAGTGGGAAGAGCTTTGAATGAGGCTTTCAGAGTAGGCGGTGCTGCGTGAACCTCCTAGGAGGCAGTTTGGTTTACAAGTGATACAAGAATCAACTTGTTGAAGCTTTCTTGTCAAANTTTACTATGTGACATGTGTGGGGTAGGCAGGCACTGAACACTTTCGCCCGCTTAATAACACTTAGTAACAAGCTTGCTCTGTGCGTAAAAACTGTCCAGTTTTGTAATGCACCTGCTTCTGCACCCCGCAAAAGCTCTGCAACCGTTATGCTTAATTGTCTACATTTCATTTGTCAGAGGTGTGATGTTCACTTTTTTAAATGTGATGAATTGTTAACATTCTAATAAAAGGCATAATATCTATTAAAGAAGATTTAAAATAGAAAACTGATTTCATGTTTTAACTCACTTCTAAAGTTGACTNATTAAAGAAGATTTAAAATAGAAAACTGATTTCATGTTTTAACTCACTTCTAAAGTTGACTTGTCAAACAAAACAGTTAAGCATTACCTAGAAGAAATGACACCCACACGTGCATCTTGCTCTTTTCTGTTATGCTTCTCGAGGTCCTCTCTTTTTCTGTTAGCAGTGAACTGATCCACTCGCCGTGAGGCACTGGTAAGAAAGAGAAAAAGAATTGCCTTAGGCATCCTTGGAAGAATCAAATTCATTTTTGTTTCGGACTCTGTGCTTTTTCCTGCTTTCTCAGAGGCACTGTGCAGGAGACACACTAGGCTTACGCAGAGATCCACAGCTCCCACAAAGCCTCAGTTAACAAACCTCCAGAATCCCTCACTTTCATCCCTCCAGCATAGATTGCACAATCTTTTTACATCTGTCCCTGAAGAAGAGGGAGGAACTAGACCTGACAGAGGCAGAAAGAGCAGCGCATGGCAAGGGCACAACAGCTGCCTGTTTACTGTG
>NW_007726504.1:20413-22634 GCF_000696425.1 Galeopterus variegatus
CCCAAAAGTACAACATCTCAAATAAACATTACAAAATGTATACTGTACACACTTGCCTTTGAAACTGAAGTGCTTCAAGCAGGCAGAAACAGACAACGCCTTTTTCTGTGATATCAATCAGTTTGTCTCTGTCTGTGGTGATTGTTCTTTGAGACTGAAACAAATAAAAACAAATCAAATTACATCTGACTTCTAAAAAGAAAGGATTACCAGACTATTTTATCTTGTCATTGTTATATGGTTCAAAAACGTGATTTTTCTTTTCAATTACTAGAAAACAGACAGAGAAATCACATTTCTGTGGACCAATGCTCCTTAAAGAATGAGTTTTGTGGCGTGGTGGTGGTGGTCATGGTGATGATTTCTTTAGCCAAAAACTCAGCTGGTATCCTGCAGGCTTCTCGAGAGTACTGTAATTATCAAACCGGCTCATTTGATAGCGCAGGTTTGTTGACAGTCTTTCAGGTTTGTTAACAGTGTTTGGGGTTTCTTTCTGCTACATAAGTCCCTTCCTTTTAACACAAACTGCAAGACCACTCTGTTCAGTGATTCACGAGTGACTATGTGCACGAAAAGGCCACAGCAATGCGGCAATTGATGCATTTGTAATCCAGCGTCTGACTGAACTCCAGTTTTCTTCTCTGCAAGTGGTGAAACAGGAAGTGACATCCCATCAGGAAGAACCTGAAGGTGCTATCCAGTAGCTTTGCCTCATGTCACTGATTGCCCTCAGTCAGAAATCTCGACTTGCAACTTTAGAGGGTGGGTCTCTGGAGGAATTTCAGAGCTTACTCAGAGATGAGGTGTGTTGCTCTCTGATGAGAACGAAGCTGCTGGAGCACTGAAAATCTCTCTGCCTGCTCTTCACAAGCAAGGGGCATCTTCTGTGGACTGACGTTTCAGAAAGGTAGGCGCCATCTCAAGGATGTTTTTAGTATTTGAGAACTTTCAAATCAAGGTGGCCTTGACTGTGTGTGTGTGTGTGTGTGTGTGTGTGTGAGAGAGAGAGAGAGAGAGAGAGAGAGAGAGAGAGAGAAAGAGAGAGAAGGAGGGAGAAGGAGAGGGGGACAGAGAGAGGAGGAGAGAAAAAGAGAGGCAGTAAAATGATGAAAATGTTCATTTTTGGCCTCGTGTTTTGGGAGAGATACAGAAGAGAGAGATTTGAAGCTCTCTTCTTGAAGAGTTTTGTTTCAGAAATGCTTAGCAGTGGAGAGTAAACGTTGAGTCCAACTTCTTCTGACCTGTAAGTTGCTCTTTGGAGAGTTTAAGCTTATTCATCAAAGGGATATGGGGAAGAATGGTTTTGGCAGTGAAATTACATGAAACTGAATGTTCAGCATAGTTTGGTTTATTGGAAAGCCTGTGCTCAAGGTGAAATGAAAAGGGTGGCCACAGATCTTTGTCAGGTGGCAAGGCAAAAGCCATTCAGACCATTTCAGAGTGCTGCAGATTGAGAACAAGGCAGGACTCACTCACCTCACGGTGGCAAACTTTTCCAAGCTGCTTCTGTCTTGAAGGAGATAGTACACAATGTCATACCCAGAAGAAATTGGCTAATTAGTTGTAAAACTGCCAGCCTCGTGCGAAAAAACAAACTTTATTTTTCCTAATCTAAGCAAATGTTTAGCAAGGATGATCTTTCAAGCATTTTTACTGTCTGAAAATCCTAACACAAAGCTAGGGGAAAAGGCCTTTGGGACTTACCAGATGATGAATACTAATTTATTAATTTATTCATTAATTCATAATGTTCAGGTGCCTTCTCTACCATGAGTGAGATTCAGAGTTTAAACTCACCTTTTCATTCTCCTCTCCCTAGAGGCTTTTTTTTTTTTTCCCCTTAAAAGGGGTTTCCACTTAATATTTCATCAGTAGAATTGCTGGTCAAAGGGACAATTTCTTTAAAGAGAAAATAGGCATATGTTCACACAGATAATAATTGTGTGGTCCACTCATTAAAAATATTTCTACCTTTTTCTAAAGTATCAATCAAATTAATTTACCTAAGTTTGAAGATAATTCTGGGTTGAAAATAATCTACATTTACTTAGTCCTTGCTATGTGTACAAGTATATGCATTTTCCCACTTAATTCAAAGAGATGGGACCCATAATATGCAGTTTTCAGGTGAGGAAATTTAGGCTTAGTGAGATTTACAGTGACATAGCAGGGAAGTGAGAAAGACAGAAATGTATTACCTTTCTGCATACTGAGATATATG
>NW_007726504.1:22644-25402 GCF_000696425.1 Galeopterus variegatus
TTTCTATAGAATACTTGCGTGCTGGAACAAGATCTATTTGTTTTACTTTGATTCCTTTGCCAGTCATATTTTATTGGATAGTCAATAAATACTGTTGATTAGATTGATCCTGACACAGCCTGAACAATAAACTAATCCTTTCAAGATTCAAGCAGAAAATTCTTAAAGGATTTTCTTCAATAATGAAGATTACTTGACATCATTTAATAACTAAATTGGCTTCAATTTCTTCCCCTCCAAATTTGTTTTCTTGTTCGACATATGATTAAAACTTTAAAAGCATACAATATGCTGATTCTAAACAAATCTCAAATTGGGTACATTAGCAATTTCCATTTGTAATGGTCACATCACAGGATCATTACCATATTCCTCTTTGGGTCAAAGGTGCAGGGTCTGGTAATGAGCTCCTCCTGTTCCACTAGCTGTAACTGCTCTACCTGGCTTGTTCCCAACAGAGATCTGCTTTTTGTGCAATTCTGGTCTATAACTAATTGTGTAAGAGTAAGACTTCAGAGCTTTCTTAAATGATGACTATAAAATAATATACAAGTTGGATTTTCCTAGGTGATTATTTCACAGATTACACTATTGCAGTGGTTTTTAATCTTTTATGACTGTTACTGATAGTAAGAAATGCTTTTCAGATCTCAATTTAGGACACACACACACACACACACACACAGTTTCCTAAAATAGTAATTTCTCAAAACAATCCTTGATACATATTGATGTTTTCTCTTCTGTTCCATTTCATTCTACTCTATAAAATTTCTGGTCATGACCTGCTCACTAATTCTGTGACCCACTGGTAGGGGTTCTCACTACTGGCTGAAAATGAAAATCAATTAGAAAACTTTTTTCAAAAACCTAAAGCCAGTGGCACAGCAGACCAATGGAATGGACTAGAGATGCTAGAAACAAGCCTCCACATATTGGGAGCCTTGATTTATGACAATGTTGATACTACAGAAAAGGATAGCCATTTGAATATCCACTTGGGAAAAATCAGTCTTGATTCTCACCTCAAAACTAATGCAAATCTAAATATTAATCTAGATTTGACCTGTAAAAATTATAACTAAATCTTTATTGTCCAATATGGCAGTGCTAGCCACATGTGGCTTCTGAGCCCCTGAAATGTGGCCGGTCCATTGAAGATCTGCATTAAGTGTAAAACACACACCAGATTTCAAAAACTTAAAAATAAGGAAATAATATGAAATATCTCATTAATAATTTTTGTATTTATTACATTTTGAAATGATATTTTGGGTTACATAAAATATAGTGTTAAAATTCATTTCACTGTTTCCTTTTACTTTTAAAAATGTGGCTATGAGGAAATTTAAAATTACATATGTGACTCCCATTTTTTCCTCACTGAGCAGCATTGTTCTGATGACAAAATAGAATATATTCATGACCTTGAGGTAGGCAGTGACTTCTTAAACAAGACACAAAAGTACTACATGATGAAAAAGATCTATAATTGGACTATATTAAAACCAGAAATTTCTGTTTCTCAAAGTATACGATTCAAAGAGTAAAAGACAAGTGGCAGAGGGAGAAAAGACATTTGCCACACGTATAACCAACACAGACTCATATCCAAAACGTATGAACAAGACAATTCTGAAAAGGAGACCAACACAGTAGACAAACGGCTAGAGATTTGGACGTGTGCTTCTCAAAAGAGCATATCCAAATGGCCAAAAACCATGGAACATGCTCAACCTAATTAGCTATCAGGGGAATGCAAATTAAAACCGCAATGCAGTACCACTACACGGCCACTTGAAAGGCTAAAATTTAAAGACAAAGTAGACGTGTTGATGAGGATGTTCAGCAACTGAAACTTTCATACACTATTGTGGGAATGTAAATTGGCACAACAGCTTTGGAAAGCTTTTCAGCAAATATTTATTAAACTGGATATACATATGCCTTATGACCTGGCATTTCTACTTCTAGGTATATGCCCTACACAGGACATATATATATTTACCTAGGGACATGTTCAAGAATGTTCATAACAGCGTTAAATGTTATAGCCCCAAACACGAAACAACCCAAATTTCCATCAACAATAGATTGGGAAAATAGGTTGTGATACACTCATATGGTGGAATACTAAACATTAATGAAGATGAGCCTACTACTGTTACATGAAGCCATGTGGATGCATCTCAGTCCTGAAAGCTGAGTGAAAGAATCTGAATGCCAAGGAATGCATTCAGTATGATTCCATTTATATAAAGTTGAAGAACAGGCAACATCAATACATGGCGTTAGAAGTTAGGATAAGGTAGGATAGGATAGTGGAGGAAGGTGGAGTTGTGACTGGGAGGGGCACAGAGGGAGGCTGGTGCACCTCAAACCTTCCACGGTGCTGGTAATATTCTTTTATGCTTTGTTACTTTACTATCTGTATGTTATACTCNGTAGACAAGTCCCTTCCTTCATGGAGCTTACTTTCCACTGGTACTTGTTTATTATATCATAGTGCAACTTTGGGAATCACTTTGTGATTGTAAGATCCTTCTTTGTGGAGCTGCTCCAGCTTTGAAACAGTCTCTGAAGCAGAATAGTGAATGGCCTATGCTAAAAGTCTCCCAAAGTATAGGAAAATTAGGCAAAAAGCAAGAACATGAGGCATTTATTTTTCAAAAGTCAATTTGTTGTGTTAATCATGGCTGAACGATAGGTCAGGAAAGATATGTTTATACAGACATGTTTATATATATATATTTATTTA
>NW_007726504.1:27315-29207 GCF_000696425.1 Galeopterus variegatus
TGAACGATAGGTCAGGAAAGATATGTTTATACAGACATGTTTATATATATATATTTATTTACTTATAAACACACACACACACACACACACACACACACGTACGGTGTTTATGTGAGTTTTCCCTGGCCCCCTAAGCGATAGCAGAAGCATTGCCAGGAGCTGGCAGAGTGCACACGGAAGAGGGTGCTGGGCTGGCTCCAAGACTGCATGCTCCTCACAGAACAGAGTATAGCATGGTAACTATTCACTTACCCTGGGCACCAGGCCATCTACACACCAGACTTGGGATTTCCAAGGCCTCCCTGATGTGAATTTAGGGATGCGGTACAAATATTGACCTGGAGATATACACCTTAATAAAGATGGATTTGGGGACAAGAGTGATNTATTTTTGTGTGAAAATTCCTGAATTTTAAATGTTGTCTTGAATGTTTTAAAGCACTATGCATGTCAAACCAAATCAATTGGTAGGCCCAATTTGGCCAGCACCAAGTTCTACCAACAGTTTGTAAATCTGACACAAAGTTTTAGAGCTAGAAGGATACTTATGGGTATAGTTGTATAGTATGTTGATTATGTTTCTTTTTCTGCTTCTGCAGGGATGTTGTGAAAGTAAATGCAACATTTTAATATATATGCTGTATAGAGTACCTGAGTTTCTTGGTAGAAAGCTATCATATACGCTCAAGGTAATTATTACTTACATTTTATTTTATTTTACCTCTGTTGTGTTTTCTTAACTGTAATCTTGGAAAGTTATATCTGTGACTCAAAAGTTGATTATCTGACATTGTTTTTTATGTTCTGGGAAGGAGTGATGTTTGGGCAAGGCAGATACCATGTATTCTCTATNTGTTTTTTATGTTCTGGGAAGGAGTGATGTTTGGGCAAGGCAGATACCATGTATTCTCTATGAAGTATCTTAGATTCATAAGCTCTCTTTTTGAAAGGAGAGATGTTGGGTGGAAGTTTCATTTGACAGTAGCAGGTGGCGAAGAGCCCACCATCTTCGATGGCATTTGCTGTCTGTGCTCTGGTGTCACCCTCCACCCCACGTGCTCCCCAACACCTGCTGTTGGGATTGGAAAGAAGGAAGAGCCGGCTGTGCCCAGCAGGCTTCTGGCTTCCAATGTCTCACCTATAAAGAGAAACTTTCAAAACTACACTTCTTCAAAATCATAAAAAATGACAATCAAAATGATCAAGTGTATGGTCATCCAAAAGTTTGTCACAAAGCATGTTCCCAAGCACTGACTTGGTGAAGGGCAACATCACGTAATGTACACAGAAGCTGTTTTCACCCTCCACCAGTGTCTGCATTTGAGCCTGGCTCTGAGGCACCTTGAACAAGTTCCTCATCTCTCTAAACTTCATTTTTTAGCTGCAAATTATTATCATTGGGAAGATTCAATGAGTGAGTGCTTGTGGGCAAAATTTTGTAAACTGGTATGTTACACAGTTTTTAATCATAATTTTAATGAGCTCGTTTAGTTTTTGTTAACAGTCTGTGAAAAGGTGGTGTTATAATTTCCAATTTTTATCTGCAAAACCAGATTTCAATGTTGCTGGGCATCAGGATCACAGGTCCTTCCTGTTTCCCTGTATCAACTGTCCTTGCTTACGCTGGGAAGTATCAGTAAGCCACAGGTTGAATAACTTCTTCCTGCTAACAAAGAAGGTGTTTTCTCTGTGAAGGAGCGGTTCAGCTAGACAGTCAGGAGTTATAGAGGATTTCTGTCTTGGTCACGCTACCAGCCCCTCTTCGGTGGCCACACAGCTTGAACAGATCTTTGGCTTGCAGAATTCCTGAAACTTCTGGAGTCGCAGGCCTACCTGTAGGCCCTGCAGACAGGCCCACTGCTAACATTTGAGGTGCCCAGAGCAAAAGTTCA
>NW_007726504.1:31231-31608 GCF_000696425.1 Galeopterus variegatus
GCTCAATGCCTTTGGTATACAGTTGCCACTTAATCATATCACTGACTGATGTGCAACAGAGTGACGAAGGCTGAGCAGTTTCAGAATTTCTGTGGAATAGGTAAATATTACTCCTCTTCTTCCACCATGATCCATAAACATCCACCTAACAGGATTGCAAAGATTGGAACCACTGAGATTTCATAAGATGGTAGAGGAGTGACATTCCCAACCTCATGTACTAGAAGAAGAGTTTACTGAGGAGGAGCTTTACTTGGCAGTGACGAGAGGTAATCCTAGGCTCTGCCTCCCTCTGAATGAAAGGACTTCACTGAAGCTCAGATAGCTGTCTCTTGCTATATTTTAAGAGAATCCACATAGGTTTAAAATAGTGTCTC
>NW_007726504.1:33506-34603 GCF_000696425.1 Galeopterus variegatus
CTCTTTTGTTAAATGATTCCCTTGGTGACACTGCCCAAGATAGGTTCCATGATGTAAGAAGTCCTGCTGTCACAGAGGAAATGAGTTACCCTGTGAAGTGACACTCATCCTGCAGGAAAGCTGTTCCCCCACCAACACCTGGTGTGTGTAACCTAAACCCTACTTGGGGTACTGTCAGCAGTCAGGTGACGATGGCTGGTCATTACACCATTTGAAGGCCACAGTGTCATTGATGAGCATATGTGAATGGGGACCAGAGTACTAACACCTGCAGCTTACTGGACACTTGCTGTATACCAGGCATTGTACTAAGTGATTTAGATACATGATGTACCTTACTAAATCCTGACTTGGATGTTGCAAAATAAATAACATTATATTTTTTTTATCAAGGGGGAATTCAAGGCTTAGAAAACGTCACTTGTCCTAGGTCTTGTAGCTGGAGAGGAGTGAAGATGACATTAAGATCCCTAAATTCCTTTTCTTAATAAGCCACTAGGCCCTGGGTTCCCACATGTCCTGTCCCTGGGAAATTCTACCCCCATATTTTGGGGTGGGGACAGGTCTGGGCATCCCTGCAGGTGAGTCCCATCATTAGAAAGCTTGGAACTACATGGCATTGTGCAATACAGCCTCTCCAGAACTTGTCCTGGGTCTTTTGCTTAGTGCAGTTGGTACCCATTGGGTAGGCTTACCTTAGTAATAGAGATTATGAAATGAGTTATCTTTCCCCGGCAACGAGAGAGATGGAGAACGTGGTGGGGGAGGAGGCTGTGAAGCAGCAGGAGGTTCTCTCGTCACTCTCCCTGGTGAATCTTTTTNTTAGTCATTAATTTTAAAAAAGTATATTAAATAAATGAAATATATTCTCTATTTTCCAGACTTTGCAGATACTCTGTATAAGCTAGTCTCTATCTCTGGCTGTCTCTGGATCTCACTATCTTTTTCTCTCTCTGTCTCTCTCTGTCTGTCTGTCTCTTTATCTATTTAAGATCTGGGTATTATACCTTTATTTCTTTAAGAGATGTATTGCATTAGATAGGGGCCAGACAGGAATGACAAGCTCTTTTCAGTTCTGAGGTATTGTGATTTTTTTT
>NW_007726504.1:36763-38689 GCF_000696425.1 Galeopterus variegatus
GGACTGACCTCTGATTCTTTCCCATACCCAATGACTTAGGATAATAAGATAATGTTACTATGTAACAATTATCTAGCATTTTACCATGTTCACTATGTCTGAATACCTAATCTCTGTTAATCCCTCAACAGGTCTTTGTGGTAGGTGGAATTAGCCCCATCTAACAGGTGAGTAAGCAAAGATTCAGAGAGACTGAGTTGCCCAAGATCACTTAGGTATAAAGTGACAGGGCTGTCCCACAAACTGAGCTTCCTGATTCTAGAGCCAGTTATCTCTGAAGTTCTTAGGCAATGTGAAAGACAATGAGCTGCTTGAGGTGGTGTGGGAAGCACTGCACTCAGTTTTGTTTGTTTTTCATTTTTATTTCATTTATTCATCAATTACTGGCTTGCAATTTGTATGATGGTCTTACCGACCCCTTTGTCACAGAATGAAGTGATGGAAGGCTGCAGCACCCTCGAGCGGCACATGGGAGGTCCTTGCAGACACTAAGCCAATCCTTCAGACTCAAGTAGGGAACTGAGACAGAACCGGGGGAATCCCTTAGGCCCGCTGTGAGTCACTGGCAGCAGGTTCCCAACTCCCTTGCTTTTGCCTGCACCACTCACTTGTGCCTGAGACTAATAACAAGGTACCTTGTGAAGCAAGAGTCGTGACTCACAGGCCAGGGAGGAGAGCCCACAAGGATGGACCTTGTGGAGAAGAGTGAAATATTTAGTAGCAANCTGTGAGTCACTGGCAGCAGGTTCCCAACTCCCTTGCTTTTGCCTGCACCACTCACTTGTGCCTGAGACTAATAACAAGGTACCTTGTGAAGCAAGAGTCGTGACTCACAGGCCAGGGAGGAGAGCCCACAAGGATGGACCTTGTGGAGAAGAGTGAAATATTTAGTAGCAATTGGAAAGGAAATGCTGAGGTGATGATGCTATTTGGGTTAAAATTTCTTAACATTGCGACACAGTTACATAGTGACACAGCTACTAATTTCCAGTTAAGACTCCTAAAGTTAAAAAAGAAATGTGGGAAGGGAAGTTCTATCTTGAAGGCAGAATTATCAATCCTGTGTAATTTTCTCATACAGCCCTTCCCAGTCACCTTGGACCCCTTTTCTTTGAACCCTAAGATTTACATTCTTCTAAGACATATCTATTCTGTATCTTTGCTATTTACATCCTTCTGATTTCAGTCATACCTATCTTTCTGCAAGTTTCTATCCATGTCACTAGTTTAAGTGACCTCCTGGGCTCATTTACGCTCAGACCTGGGCATGGCTTCCTCAATCTCTGCCAAGTTAAAGACGAGACGGAGGTGAACCAGAGCACTGAAAAAAGGGGAGGCAGCCTCAGGAAGAACCACATTTTGGTGAATACTGCCCTCCTGAAACTTCATGTTCTGTCTTTTCTTTATTACCTCCAGAACCAACAGTTTATGGACAGATCTCCAGAGCCTGCCTTCCTAGTGATGAAGGAAGCATACTTTGGATTTCTCTGAAATTGTTAAAATACAAAAGATTCCGGGCTGGCCCGGTGGCGCACTGGAGAGTGCGCCGCTTGGGAACGCGGCGGCGCTCCCGCTGAGGGTTCGAATCCCATGTGGAGACCGGTTCCTGCTCACTGGCTGAGCGCGGTGCGGGCGCAACACCGAGGGTTGCGATCCTGTTGCCGGTCCCTGGTACGGGTGCGACACCGAGGGTTGCGATCCCGTTACCGGTCAGTAAAAAAGACAAAAAGGAAAAAAAAATACAAAAGATTCCAATAGTTAGGTGTTTGTGTGTGTAAAAAGGCAAAACTGTGAAAAGTTTTTATATATGTCTGACTTGAAATTAGCCATTAGCTTTTTATGTAAAACATTTACTTTTAAAAAATTAGCCTCTTAAAAATATTAATGTGAAATAAATCACCTTAAAGCACCTTTTAGTCAAGGGGA
>NW_007726504.1:38699-98481 GCF_000696425.1 Galeopterus variegatus
AAATTAGCCATTAGCTTTTTATGTAAAACATTTACTTTTAAAAAAATTAGCCTCTTAAAAATATTAATGTGAAATAAATCACCTTAAAGCACCTTTTAGTCAAGGGGAACTGAGCGTGTGTGGGAAAAACATGAGCTTTCCTGGGTTTACTTGGATGAAGCAATTTTATTTCTCTGGACCTTGGTTTCTTCATATTTATAGGGCTGGACTAGATTTTGTATGATTTTTAGAACAAAATTTGTTTTTTGGTTTTTTTTAAAAAAGATGACTGGTAAGGGGATCTTAACCCTTAACTTGGTGTTGTCAGCACCACGCTTTCTCAAGTGAGCTAACCGGCCATCCCTATATAAGGATCCGAACCCGTGGCCTTGGTGTTACCAGAACCACATTCTCCCAATTGAGCCATGGGCCAGTCCCAAAATTTGTTTTTTTGATTTGAGTCATCAAGAAAGAAAACCATTATAAATTCTCCTAATATTGAATCAACAGTAACAATATCTGAAAAATTCAGAACATCTAGAATTTTGCCATTTTAGCATATCAATTATTTTTTCATATTTCTTTCTAGTTTTTGTATTTACACACATGCATACATGCACAAAGTACTTGTATAAAACAGTAAAATATAGTGAGATTATATAACACCATATCATAGTGTGGATATAACTTTGAATTTGGGTTTTATTTAATATGTGATATCAGTAAGCATTTTCCATGTTGATAAATTGAAAAGTTTTTAACATTAGCTGACTAATATTACCTGGAGTTAACATTTCAAAATGTACTTAAACATTCCAGTTTTTAAAAAAACTGATATTACTAACATTGAAGTGTTATTTATTAGCTACAGTTAAAAAATTTTTTTTGGTCCAATTTCATGTATATGAGTATTCCTAGGTAGGCTTGAACTTTTCGGTAATTCCTAAAATTAATTATCTAATTTCCAAACGGGCAGTATCATTTATGTTGCCACCAGTAACATCTGAGTGTAATAGTTTTACTATATCATAGTTAGCACTAAATATTATTTTAAAATAACTTCCTCTAATTTAATAGGTGTCAATTACAGAATTTTAGGACCTGGGAGGTCATTTAGTTCCTCTTTTTTAGAAGAGTAACTTCATGATATTTAATAGATTGACTCCAATTTATCATTTAACAGACATGTAATAAAGTGATTCACAAGCATTTACCCACTTATTCACTCTAACAACCCTATAAGGAGGTGCAATTATCATCTCCATTTTGTAGACGGGGAAACTGAGATCATGTTAGTTGTCCAAGGGCACATGGATAGCTGAGTGTCAGCACCAGGCTTTAGACCCAGGCAGCCTGGCTCTGAAGTTTGTGTGCTGACCACCGTGTGATACCACCTCCTCCAATGTTAAGGACATACTGTTTGTACACTTGCTGCGTATCAAGTTAGAGAAGCTATTGTGAGCCACACAGGGCCATTCTCTACCCTCGTGGAAGTCAAACTATATAATTAATATAAAATTACAAATTGTTACATATTATGAAGAGAAAGAACGGGGAGCGATGGCAGCATTTAACAGGGGCACTTCATTTAGCTTTGGGAGCATTGGGGCAGCAGGGGTCCTGGACCCTGCAAGAAGATCTTGCCTACACTTAAATGGAGACCTGAGGGAGGAGGATGAGAAAGTAGGGTGAAGCCGGGTGAGCAGAGCGTCCTACGCAGAAAGAATGGCGTGTGCACATTCCCCAAGGCTAACAAGAGCTTCGCCTTTTGCTCTCGAGGATCGGAACGTAGACCCGGTCGTAGTGGTTTTGGAATCAGAGAGTGAGGGGAGGAAGCACAAAGTGACTGGAAAAGTAGGCAGAAGCCCAACATCCACTCTTGTTATCTAGCACTAGAGTAAGCACATAAAGAGGGTTGGGCTTTTCCATCGACTAGAATAGACCCAGTAGACTGGGTCCAATCAGGATTGGAGTAACAAGGGACTGTCCAGTAAGAAGAACTCTTAAGAAGACAGAAATAGAAGTTGTGAGAAGCGGTGATTATCCCTAGGATTGTGAACACCCCGGGAAGAGGCTCCCCTAGGGTTGAGATGCAAACCTTGATGGGAGGAGCTGTGATAGTGCCAGAAGAACTTGCTGGAATCTAGCCCTCTGGAACTTGCCACACATCTCCTTTTAGGGTGTTGGGGATAGCTGTTCTCACTGGAGGCACTGTGCCACCAAAACCCTGAGGAAGGTGCTGGAATCTTCTGGCCACTGCGGCTGCTGGGGACCTTCACTGTGAGCTCTGCAGAATCAGGAAGCAAAACCCTTTTCTCTTGCAATGTCCGTTCACGACCCTCTACTGACAAAGCTTCAGGGCCAGCTGGCAAAGAAAAAGTATGTAAAGGGATTGGACCCATTTTCCCAAAGCAGGTAAAAAGGCTGAATTTGGAGCTGAGAGGCATTAAGTTGGTAACTGGCACAAGTCCCATACAAGAAGCCCTGTAGGCAGAGCAAATACTAAAATGCTCCTCACTAGGCAGAAGATTAATGGAAAGCCAGGCCCCCAATTGCCTTATTATGGAAGTTCCCTGATTTATTTTTTAATTGAGTTACAGGAGTTCTTTATATATTCTACATATAGATTCTTTATTTTACAGATATTGCAAATATTTTCTTCCATTCAATAGCTTGCCTTTTTTAGTCTCTTACTGCTATTTTTTTGATGAGCAGAAGTCTCTGGATTTTATAATCTACCTGGAAGCCATACAAAGTGTAGTTCTTATTTACTTCTCTTTTAGATTCTTCTCTGTATATTAATTACAGTTACAGTCTAAGCTGTTATGACAAAGAGAACTCACAATTCAAGAATGTAAGTAAGATGGAAGTTCATTTCTCTTGTACGCAACTGTCCAGATATCAGTGGACCAGGGCTAACGAGCTAATTGACTCCGAAGGTTGCTCCTGTAGTATCATCCCACCTCTAGCTGTCCAAAAGGAAGAGAGAAACCAGGACATGCAGCTTGGATCTTAAGGAGATTACCCAAGTCAATTCTAGTTCTGTGCCCCTGAGCCAGGCATAGTAATGCACGCCACGTCTAGGGAGGCTGGGAAACGTTGCCTCACATGGCAGGCCAGCCACTTGCCCAGGTAAAACTGGGGTGGGGTGAGAGTCTGTACTAAAAGGTAGAATAAATGGATTCTTGGGGTTGTGATGATACCCTCAATGACATCTTTGAGGTGATGCCATGCTTTTTTACAAATACTCTGAATTTTTCTTTTTTTAATCTCCAAGTCTGTTCTGAATTTCTTCAAGGCTCTATATTGATATATTTGTAAAATTTAGTATGAGAAAATTCCTTACAATTGTTTTTTATTTTGTAGTAAGCTAATTGCTCCTCTTTTTCTTTTTTCCCTTCAGTTTTCTTATAGCTGTAAGCCCAGGCATTTATAGGTTTTTTTTTTTTTTTAATGCACTAACTTAGTCACAATAAATATCCTTCATGGTTAAGATGTTCTATCATTTGCAGTCTTATTTGAAATGGCACTTTTAAATACTTTTAGAATTGGAATTTATAGTTCTTGGCTCAGTTCTTAACACTATTCACAGGAAGCAAGTAGCTTCTAATGTTCGCCTTCGGGTTTTATCTTAAAAGCATAACCTGTTTTATTGGCCAGGTTTATAGAGTGAGTTCCAAAGAAAACACAAACAGACTAAATGTAGATAAACACGTTTGCCTGACCCTTGAACCAAATTTTAAGAATCGTTTTGCAACTGAAAAAAAAAAAAATGAAGTTGTTTGTAGATAATTAAGTTAGGTATCATTTTTGGCTACAGTGCCTCTCCCTGATTGTTCAAAAATGCATTCTAGCCTCAGTAAGCCTTCTGTCCATTCGTTCAACAATACTTATTCAGCATCTACTATGTGGCAAGCTCTGGTAGACAACAGTGAACAAGACAGACAGAATTGCTGTTATGAAGCTGACATTCTCTTTACCAGAGAACCCTGGTCTGTTTATCATCTGGCTGGTCACCCAGCCTCATGATCTCTCTTCGGCTCTCACATCCTCCAATCACAGGAACATGTGGAGATTGTGAATGCTGGTTCAAGAGTGTTTTTCTTTCACTTTGTCACTTATATTTATACTCCTTTACTCCAGTGTGACTTGTCTGCCTACCTTCCCATTTCTTGTCACTGTCTCTATCTGAGAGAGATTTCCTGTTCTGTAGAGATACTATCTTGTCACTCTTCTCTATCAAGAGATACATTCTGTAGGGATATCTTCTGAGCTGGAGAGGAATTTACAGTATAGGGATTGGATGGATAATTACCAGAAGCTGGCCTAAGCCTTAGCCTGATGTGGAGTTCCTACCTCAGCAGAAGTTTGAGTGTCACATTTTTTAGGACTTTACAAAAATGTTGCTTCAAATACTGATTAACTTGTGGCCCAGATAGTTTTCTTTCTTCAGTCCTTAGATCAAATTTGATGGTATTCATTGGAGGAAGTGGTTCAACAGGCTTCATTCACCCTGTTGGTTACCCATGAGGTCAGAAAATGATGAGCCATAAAACCCTGCATCAGTTAGATTGTCTTCCTATCAACTTTTGGCAGCTGGAGTTGAAAACAGAGTTTAAAAATTCCACAGCATTAGCAGGTGGGAAAACACAGCTGGGGCTGTGATGCCACCTCCATGACTAATGCTTCCCCCAAAGGACAGAGAAAGAACTGCGGGCGTTTTTCTTGCAAATATTTCTTATTTTTTTAAAAAAAATAGCTTCTTCAGATTTTTTTTTTTACATAAATAAAAATTGCAATTTCTTCAGACAGTTTTATAAAAATAAAAGTTGAAGTTCTTGGGCAGGCCCGGTGGCGCGGTGGCACTCCCGCCGAGGGTTCGGATCCCACGTACAGACTGGCCGCTCACTGGCTGAGCAAGGTGTGGGCGCAACACCGAGGGTTGCAATCCCGTTGCCGGTCCCGGTCTGGTACAGGCGCGACACTGAGGGTTGCGATCCGTTGCCGGTCACGAAAAAAGACAAAAAGGAAAAAAAAAATTTTTAAATCAATTTCCAAGTAATATTGATTCAGATATTTAATATTTTCAAGGTACGTGTAGTACTCCTCAGTTTCTGATAATCTTTCCTCTCTTCTCTTAGCCTCCTACATTCTCTTTAAGAATCTGTGATAGATATTATCTCCTTTAATCATCCCAGAGTAGTACAGTTATTAACAACTGATATTTACTGATTGCTTACTCTAGGGTTTCTCACCTTTGGCACTATTGGCATTTGGGTCCTGGTAATTCTTTCTTGTGGAAAAAGGGACTTTGAGCAGCTGAAGAGAAAATAAGGGACTGGGGGTGACCGAGGAGTGAATAAATGTATTTGCTTCCAAGAGAATACCAAGCAGACATACTGAAGAGTTGTCAACAGAGTTTATTTTTAAATTGCCAGAAAAGCCTAGAGTTGAGCCAAGTGACTAAAGATGAGAGATGGGCTAAGTCTTTGGTGTGGGAGTCATGGGTTTCTCAGACTGATGGAAAAGTGAATGAGTCATAGACAGGGACTCTAAATGACAGTCATTGTTGCGAATGCTCAGGAATTTTTTAGAGCAGTAACTCGTGGGGTTTTTAAAAAGCAGTATCTTGCAACTGTCCTTTCCACCCGCATATTGTTGAAGTATTTTAACACTGACACAGTTAATCCAGCAGCATAAGTTCATCATTCTACTACTGTGTAGATAATGTCATGTCATCTACTGAACACCTTTTTAAGGCTGTTTCAGGCAAGGCAGCAGCCTCTTTTACATGGAACAGAAAAACCCGTAAGCAGTGAGTATGAGTGCCACTGTCAGATTTGAAACTTTGGCAGAGCAGGAGCAAAACTGGAGGAGAAAGAGAGAAAGAAAAGGGATGAATGAGTGCCCACTGTCGGCAGGTGAGATCAGGGGCTGAACAGAGGGGGACGCTGGTGAATGGGTGCCCCTTCTCAACTGTGCAGGGGGGCTCCTGCTTCTCTATTTAGCTTTGGAAGAAAATCTTTAAAAACAGGCACTTCTGCTAAATGTAAGGTTCAAATTGGAGCTTTCAGTTTCTTCTAAAGGAGGGTGTAGAAGATGCTGGGTGTATCAGTCAGGGTTCTTGGTTGTAGGCCATAGAATCCACCTTAAACAAAGTACTTTATTGGAGGTGACTCATGGCATTGAAGGAAGGCTGGTGAATCAGACTTGGACAACAGTGGAAACCAAGGCGGTCAGGAGGGCCCAGGAGCTGAGACAACAATGCTCTTAGCAGCAGCAGCAGCGGCGTCCACAGGATGCCATCTGCTGCTGCTCAGTAGCACTGTGCTCCAGACTCAGTCCCAAGAAGAGCATCCAATTGGCCAAGCCCATGCGAATGCCAGCAGATGGAGAACTGCCCACGGTGGTGGTTTGCCCTGACTCCCATGAGGGCTGGATGCGGGGCTACCTCCAAAGTGGCATGTCTAGTACATTAGTGGCAGGGAAAAGTGACTCTAAAGATGCCCGAGGCACTGCTATGGGTTAACACAAGCTTGAGGCCATAGGAGCAGCTATGGAGAGGCCAAGAAAATGTGACTTGTTTCTTGTTAACAGACTGAAGTGGCAGTGAGGATTAGAGGAGAGCACCTGTACCTGTTCTCTTAGCCTCGTCTCTCTCTCTCTGTCTCACCTCTGATCTCATCTTGAGAGAAAACAAAAGGGTGGTGGAAAGGCTGCAGGAGAGTAGCCTGGATTATTAAAGCTCATGCCTAGAGCCGACATGCTGCCTGTGGATGTCTAGTGAGTGCTTGTACTTGAGGGGCTGTCACTGGGGAGAGCCACTGCTTCAGGGGAGTTTGTGCTTTTTAAAGCATGCTATTTTGTTCTTCCAGAAAGTCATGAACTTTAAAATCATGCTGAAGTCTGAACCCAGATATAGCCTTTCTTTATTTATTTTTCTGGGTTCATGGACACATGCTTTACTCAGGTGAATTTGGGAGGTAAAATTTAAACCCTGAAAACAAAATGATAGGGAGCTCTAGCATGACATTCAGGGTAAACCGTCAATTAAAAGGTAGAAAGGTTAAACGTTGATGAAGCTGAGAAGGAAACTTAGTTCATATACTATTTCACCCACTTAAATTGTGCAATTCAGTGTTCTTTAGTATAATCACAGAGCTGGGTAACCAACACCACATTCAATTTTTGAACATTTTTACCACCTCAAAAAGAAACTCTGTACCCATTAGAAGTCACTTTGCATTTTCTCCCAACGGCCCCCATCCCCACCTCGCCCTCTAAGGAACTTCTAATCTACTTTCTCTCTCCATAGATTTGCCTCTTCTGGATATTTCACGTAAATAGAATCACACGATATGTGACCTTTTGTGTCTAGCTTATTTTACTTAGCATGATGTTTTCAAGGGTCATCTATGTTGCGGCATGAATCCTTTCAGTTTTCTTAAGCATATACCCAGGAGTAGAATTGCTAGGTCTTACGGTAACTATACATTTCCAGAAACTGCCATATTGTTTTCCACAGCAGCTGCACCATTTCACATCCCCCCCAGCAATGTCTGAGGGTTCCATTTCTTCCACTTCCTGCCAACACTTGTTATCTTTTTGATTACAACCATCCTAGTGGGTGTGAAGGGTTTTGATTTGAATTTCTCTCATGGCTAATGATTTTGAGCATTTTTCATGAGCTTATTGGCTATTTGTATCTTCTTTGACAAAATGCTTACTCAGATCCTTTGCTCATTTTTAAATTGGGTTATTTGTCATTTTATTATTGAGTTGTAAGGGTTCTTTACATATTATAATTACAAGTTACTTATTGGATTTATGACCTTCAAATATATTCTACCATTCTGTGACCTGTCATTTTCTTATGATGTTCATTGAAACACAAAAGGTTTTAATTTTGATGAAGTTCAGTTTATCTATTTTTTTCCTTTTGTCACTTGTGCTTTTGGTGTCATATGTAAGAAGGCTTTACTTAACCCAAGGTCACAAAGATTTACTCCTATATTTTCTTCTAATAGTTTTGTAATTTTAGCCCTTATATTTAAGTCTGTGCTTTGTTTTGATTTTTGATTTTTGTGTATGGTGTGAAGAAGGGTTTCTTAATGTGTTTGAAGCTGCAATAATTGATGTTTGGTGGTAACACATGAAGAATGACTGAAAAATGTAGATTTATTATTTTTCTAAGTTTGGACTACATTTTCCAGGGGGCTGTCCTCAACTCCTGAGTTCTTTCCATCTCCCTTTCACTATTTTTGGCTGTTGGGTATTAAAGTTACTGTAGCTTTCCAGATCTTGATTCATTGCTTGCATATAATGCACGAGGAAGTATTTGGAGTGGTAACCCCTACATAACCATTATATGCTATTTGATTAGTTGTATTTCACACTGGACAAAGTAATCTGTACTGCCTTGAGCTGTGTTTTAGGCATGAGAAAACTATTTTGCATGACAGTCATAACAATATTGGGAAAAAACTAACACACCACCATTTCTATTTGTTCCCTGAGTCGTCATCTATTAAATTTGGAGCCAATGAAGCACTGAACATGCTGAGGCAAACTTCTAGGAAAATATATCTTTGCCCTTGCAAGAGTATCAGATTCTGATGTGGTTGAGGAACACAGATCTGGTACAAGCTTTGTGCATCACAGAGAGACTCCCATAGCCTTGATTGATCTTTAAGAGCTGTAGGAAGTTTAAATTTTATCTGCAGTTTGAGCCTGCTCTTGTTCTGAGCTGTATCTGGGCATGTACTTGAAAGTAGGTTTCTCTTAATTTCATTTTTTGGTCAGTTATGTCAGATGGCCCAGGCAACCAAGGCTGACCCCTCACCTACCTTACTAACCGGGCCGTCAAAGTTTGTTTATTCTTCCTTCCTAACAACTCTTTCAGCAGCTCCCTCTCTAGTCCAGGTCCACATCAGACTCAGTTGTAATCTCCCTGGAGTACAGGATCATCCCTTCACCCCTTTCCTCTCTGTATCCCCAAAGCCTAATAGAGAGGAAGCACTCAATAAATCCTTGCTGATTACCTTGACTCCACCATACTTGCACAATTTTGCAATGGCGTAAATGGGACTTACCCTCTCTCTCAAGGTAGAGATTACAGCAAAATGATAATCTATGAAAAAGAAGGCAGCCTTTCTCCATGGGCACAGGCTTGCAGGTATGGATATGACTGGGTTAATGCTGCTTTGAATGAGCACTTCTCTGAACAGTGGGTAGGAGGCGAGATGAGGTAGGGAATGAGCTCCCCAGGGCTTAATTCTTGGTTTTGATGGGATCTTTCTGAAGGCCTTGGGGGTCCATGCTATGGAGTTCTTTCTCATCCAAAGTTGGAAATCTGTCACTTCAGTATTCTACTCTCTGATCCTACCCTCTGAGCTACTCTTCCTGTTCTCCCTGGCCTAGTCCCACCAGACTTGTTCTTTGACCTTCAGTGTCTTGAGTATTTTTATTCTTATTTTTCTCAATCTCAGTTCTCTCTTGGACTCCTTTTATTCTGTACCCAATTTGGATCCTATGAATGACATTATTACCAGCATCCTCAGTTCTCTAATGCCACTGTTCTAGTGCAATCACACTACCCTTCCCATTTCTGACTGTATCTATTGCTGTGAGCTACCAATTGCTCACCAGTCTCTTCATCTCCTGAAATGTCCTCCACACCACTGCCAGCAGAGCTGCCATGTACGTGCCTGGATGGGGGTAGAGACAGAGGTGTGTGGGGGTTGAAATCCAGCCCTCATTCCACTGGGTTGAAGAACTGTGTCTGCCCAGCAGGGGCACCTTCCTCTAATGGGTACAATGACACCATATGGACTCACAGGACCTGGCTGTCAAAATGATCTTTCTAAAATATCTGACCATTTTATTCCTCTGTATAATACTCTTCAGTGGATTCCATTGGCTAAAGTTCAAGCTCCTTAGCATGGAATCCAAACCCTCTATGATTTAGCCCTGTCCGTTTCACCAGCCTTTTGATGAAAGTGACCATATTATTTGTTGTCCAAACTGGAACACTTTTGAAAGAAAGGAGGAGCTATTAATAATTATGCACAAACTATAAACAGAGACTCTCTGAGCACTTATCTGTAACCCGTCATTCCACAATGGGGTTCTTTCTCTGTGGTAGTCACAGACTGCTGGTAGTTCCCATGTACACCTTGTTTCCAAGCCAAGAGAGGTTTTGATAGAGTTATTTTGACCACCCTGTTGTGAATCTAGGGACATTTTGATTATTTTTCTGATTAAACATTCAAAGATTAAATCAAAACATCCTCAAGGTCAAAGTGCCAAGATCAAAATGGTCACAAGGAAATTAAAACATCAAATTCTACATTATTCTATGCTTCTGTTTACTTAATTGTAGTACTTTTTCTCCTTAAAACTTCTACTCCTTATACCCCATTTTTCTGTCTTTCCCCAGTTTATTTCAACTTATTGTTCAAGATATCTCAAGGGCTGTCTGCTCCAATGATCTTTCCCTGACACCTGCCAGCTGGGCTCAGTGCCCATCATCCTGTTCCCACAGCACCCTGTATATATCTTTTTTATTGTACCTAAAAAAAAGTGTCAAAGTCATCTGTTCAGGCTTGCCTTGCCCACAAGACTAGTAAGTCCTCAAGGCAGGAACTCTGTGTTATTAATCTTTATATCCTCATTGCCTAGCACAGTGCTTCACAAATAATAGAATATCAATAAATATTTATTGACATGGACTAATTTGAGCTCCTTTTTGTAAAATGAAGTTAAATGTGCCTATCCTTTATCTCCTAGGGAATATTTATACATACTTGGAGATTTCAGGAGGTTGACTTTTGGCATGTTGAAGTTGTAGAGCCTATTGCTAAGTTATTGTTTTTTTTGTTTTTTTATTTTTGTCTTTTGTCTTTTTCCGTGTCCGGCAACGGATCGCAACCCTCAGTGTCGCCCCCGCACCGGACCGGGGACCGGCAACGGGACCGCAACCCTTGGCGCTGCTCCCGCGCCTCGCTCAGCCAGTGAGCGGGAACCGGTCCGTATGTGGGATCCGAACCCTCGGGCGGGAGCGCCGCCGCACTTCCCAAGCGGCACACTATCCAGTGCGCCACCGGGCCGGCCCGCTAAGTTATTGTTTATACCACGGAATCATACAAGGAAAATACGTATCTATAATATTTACTCATGTTCTGCCAAAAAATGTGAACAGTGGTGTGTTAAACTTCAGTTTGCCATGCCATATCCAAAATTGTTCTGAGAGTACTGGAAGAGTAATTCTTATTTAATGCAGTGACAGGCCGTGAAACATATTAAATAATAGTATTTCATTCTTGCTTTATTTTCAAAACTCTCTGGTTTAGGTATTTTGTGTGAAGGTGCTCAATGTTTTCTCAGTTTTAAGTGTTTGTTTTACAAGTCTAATGTATTCTTTTTCCATTTCTCTAGAATGTTTCAGGCGTTCAGAGAATGGTTCTGGTTGGAAAGATACTGGCTTCCTCCAACAATAAAGTGGTCAGATCTTGAAGATCACGATGGACTCGTCTTTGTAAAACCTTCTCATTTATATATGACAATTCCTTGTGCTTTTCTTATGCTGATTATCAGACATTTCTTTGAAAAGTAAGTATTTGTGTGTCTTTCCTTCCCATTCCCCTTTTTTGCTCCAGCTCTAGAGTGATAGAGTCTTAGACCTGGTGAGATCCTTAAACCACCTGTTGTTCAGAGGTTGCCACTAATGGGCCACAGTTTCTTGGGTGGGGGGAATTAATGAAATCAGTTGCACATCAAACATTATCCAGAGGCTGAACAAGAAAAAATTAGCAGCATGGATCCCATTGAATGCTTTAGTTTTCCAGTGAAGATCACAGAAATCAAGAGAGGTGAAGGATTACAGAGCTTATTACTGTCAATGACAACGTGAGAACCCAGTTTATCTTCCACTATATTGTGGTGTGTGACAATGCATATTATTCCTGAAAAGACAGGGTTAAAAGAGTCTATGACTCAGGGATGCTCTATCATTCTAGAATGCCTGTAAATAACAAAAATGGCTCATTAAAGACCATACCAAGTATTGCTATGTAGAATAGTTTATGTTAAAGGTTTATTTAAAGGTTTAATAGCTGCCCTTCATTCCAAACTGTAAGGAAATCAAAGAAAAAAAATCAATTTTCTTTCTCAAAAATTAAACTTTTTTTTCTGTCTCTTCATTTAATTTAAATAAATATTACTTCCAACCTTTTAATTAAAATTGTACTAGCGTTATAATAATAGGAGGTAAATGTTCATCTATAATCTCTGTAGTTGTCTCTATTTCAAAAAACTGTTATTAGCGCATTAATTCATTTGGAGCAAAAAGAATATTTGGATGTCAAGAGTTGGAAAAACTTAAGACAAAATCTGATTAAGATCATTTTGTCCGTGCAGATCATATGTTTATAACTATTTACAGGGTCCATATCTCGAGAGTTAGTTTGACCAGCTATGTTTCATGGACTCTCCAAAAGGTTTTTGTACAAATAACAACTTCACTTGGGCCAACAACATGCTATTGCTATTGGGAGGAAGGGAAGCCCCAGATACCACTAAACCCTAGCTGAGAAGGTTTGAAAATGTACTTCCTTTTTAACAGTTAATTCTACTTTTTATCACATATTTGGATTTTTCAGAGACTGCATAAATAAAGTAGAATCTGCTACTGCACTTCAAAATTAGCAAATTACTCTTCAGTGTCCTGAAATATTTGCTTGTTTGCATTTTGTCTGGTGATATTTGAATTTGCCATCCAGGCCCATTACTTATTTCCATTGCAGATTTCCTACTTTTTGGTGGACAGCTCCATTTTTCACAGTTTGGTCAGGACAGTGAGCCAGAAAATTCTTTTGGTTGCCAAAGCAACACAGCTGTGGAGGAGGAGACCTTTTATATCTTGGCTATGGCCTCTTCAACAACAATCAGGAAAGAATTCAATCCTCTTTTAATTTCCAGGACTACTCTTGCTTCTTCTCAAGGGATTAAGTATGGTCTACATTTTCTCTGTCTCCTTATAACTAACTCCCAAAAATTCACCCTTAACACTTTCCATTCTGTGACGCTACAGGAAACTATGTGTTGCTCCACTAGTATCCTGTCTCTTTTAATGTGGTAGAAGGAAAGAAAACTTAACATGGGAGAGAGATGGTACTTTTTGAAGTATAAGTTAAGATTTTTACCAGGGCTTCTATATCGTTTGTAGTAGATTAAACCATTATATCATAAATAAAATATTACTTATACCTTGCATTTGAATAGGAACTTAAAGTTTAAGAGGTATATAAAATCACAAGTGGCATGATCTCAGTCTGCAAGTGAGGAAAAGAGAGGTAAGTGCCTGGCCAAGGTCACGCAGTTAGTATGTAAGGGATCTGGGACTTGAGCCCCCAGTGTTATAACACCACATTCAGGGTTGCTGAGGTTTTTCCCCCACTATATCAGTAGTTCTTGGACTTTCACAGTGAAACACTGCTGATTTCAGAAGAGTAAATGAACATGTCTTGGAAATACAGAAGACATAGCTTAAAAGGATGATAATAAATGTGGATTTTTTGGAACTATCTTAAAAATTCATGCAAATTTGACACTATGTTTCAGCATATCCTATGATATATTGTCACAAGAAGGCTTCCTTCTTTGTCCTAGATTGTATTTATGCTACGACTTTTCAGTCTATGAAATGACCAGGGGTTGTGCTTTGGCTGGCACCTTTTGTCCTTTAGTACTGGCCAGAGCCATTTAAGATCAGGAACTAGAAGAGCAAGAGTGGAGAGACAGAACTGATAAGAAACAAAAAGTAGATCGTTTTAAAGTAACTGACTTTTGCTCAGCATTTAGGATTTCCTTTCCTTGCAAGTTTTAGTTTGTGGCTTATGTTTTGACCTTTTTTGGTCCAGACTAGCAGTTTCTAACTAGTTTGTCTTCTATGCATTCTTTTCTGTGTCTGAAGTGTGATTTAAAGGAGATCCAAACTATTCAAATTTTAACACTTATAAGATAAACACATTATGTCAGAGTAAATTATGGTCCCAGAAGAGTCCAAGGCAGAGGTGGAGGCAGTAAATCAGAAGGTCACCTTTTTCCTTTCACTCAGTTGTATAATGGGTAGATCCCCACCTCTACTGTTTCCACTGAGCAACGCAAGGTCATGATGGGATAGTATGTCCATAATTCGTTAAAGAAAGGTAGGGTAAGTGGGGTAACCCATCTGTAGTAATTTGCAGGAGCTGAAAAAGGATCATTACTAACTGTTGCAAATGGAAATAATCTCAAAATATGCACGTTAGAATTTTTATCTGAGATCTGCATTGTTCCGGGTATTTTGTTCTTACATATAAAACCCAATGAAAAACTGCACATGGATCCTCTGAATCCATAGGAACTAAGAATCAATTTTAGGACAGGAGGCTATTCTGTCTATTGAGGAGAAGTATTTGAACTTAACATGCTTAATATCTGCCTAGGGCTGTATTCCATTTATTCTATTAAAAAATATTGAAAATAAAGGGTGGGTCTGGAATTGCTAGGCTTTTTGATCCCAGATAACTGATGGGGGGGGGGGTGCTAGACAAAGAGGGAGCTGGGGGCTGTCTGGGTTTCTGATGGGGCTATCTGAAGGCTTATTTCTGCAGTAGTAGCAAACCAGAGGGACTCATTCCCTGGTAATTAACCTCACTTTCAACCATTTGCATGGGATCAGAAGTTCACTGTTCTTTTATCTTCCTCTTGGACTTTTTTTTTTCCCCATTTCATATCAATAAAATGAAAGCTTAGGCAAATAAAACTCCAAGGTCCCTTTTAGAGCTAAAAACTATAATTTCCCTTCTCTTTTCAGTTCAGTTTATCAAATACAGTTACGTGCTGCATAACGACATTTCAGTCAACTACAGACTGCATATACGATAGTGGTTGGAGCAATAGGCTATAAATAGCCTAGGTGTGTGGTAGGCTATACCATCTAGGTTTGTGTACGTACACTCTATGATGTTCCCACAATGATGAAATCGCCTAGCCATGCATTTCTCAGAATGTATCCCTGTTAAGTAGCACATGACCGTATTTATTATGCTTCATTCTTCTCTTATTTTTCAAAACAGATTTTTAAATGCCTATCTATATTTATCTACACTTGTATTAGGTAATGTGCTTGATTTCATAGGCTTATTTGAAAAAGGATAGACCTGAATGAGATAACTTTATTTATATACTTGCCCTGTTCTATTAAAAATGTTGTTTCTGTCCTTGAAGTTAAGAAAGACCGTATTTCTCTTTCTTGTTTAAATTAATAATTTTAATATATATTTGTTTCTCATATCAACAAACATGCTATAGATATGTATATTTATCCAAATGTATATGCTTATCTCTCACATGACCCTCTAGAGAGGAATGTTATGCTTCATTTGTCTGTGAGATAGGTTTTACTCCCCTACTGCATAAATCTTTTTTGGTTCAGTTCTATATCGCTTTTCTGTTTTTACTAATATTTTCATTTCTATCATTTGAAGAGATAGCATTGAGTGAATATGACTGAGAACACTCCCATATGAAACCATTTCACATTTCTATTATTCTACTAGTAAAAACAAATGAGTGTTTTCTCCAACGACATTTTTCAACTTGTAGGTTGGATAAATGAACCAATCCCATTATTTATCCAAAACCTTGTCAAATATATTTTTTTGAGATTTAGTTAATTTTAAGGATATCTTAGTTTCTGTGGAGTTTTTTTTGGACCTTTTATGCAAAGAGGGAATTAATTAATCATATTTCTCAAGTCGTAACACATTGTCTTTGTTCTGTTTAAGAGCTCCTTTGATTGATTGATGAATTACTTTTTCACTTTATCCCCATTCTCTACTCCCAGTTCCTCTCCCTGCTGTGTTCTAATGTACTTGATGGCCCATTATTTGTATGACCCAGTAAAACACATGCTTTATCAGCACCGCACTCTCCCGAGTGAGCCACAGGCTGGCCCCTAAAACACATGCTTTGTGTACATGTATTGTTAGTTAACATAAATGGTATGGCACTAAGACCTCATTCTCTTGTTTTTTTAAAAATTCAGCACTATGTTTTATGATCTATCCACATTACTCTATGTATACCTGGTGCATAATTAGCTTGATTTTATATGTCTCTGAAATGTGTAGGCCATTTCCAAGGGAAGTTAGTTCATCTGGAAGGTGGACTGGATTATACATTTTATCAGATTATTTTAGGAAAGTTTTTATTCAAATTCTATGGATATAAACAAAATGAATTGAAAGACTAAATGATCATTCATACTTAAGATTTGCAGCATTTAATTAAACGTGGAAATCCTTCTAAGTAGTACTAGAATAGACTGACCTGGCAATAGATAGAGGAGCCTTTTTCAGAACTAAAGGGAGAATAAGGATACATTATTATTTTAAAAACTTAGCTTTTTGAAATTTGATTTACATAAAATAAAGTTCATCCAAAATTTTGTGCATTTTGACAAATATATACAGTCATGCAATCATGACCATGATTACGATGTAGATTTCTAACAGGTGAAAAATTCCTTTATAATCCTTTCAGTTTATCCCCTTCCTGCCCATTAGCCCCTGGCAATCACTGGTCTGCTTTCTGTCACTATAATTTTGTATTTCCTATAAATGGAATCGTATCAATCATAGTCTTTTGTATCTGACTTCTTTTATTTAGCATAATGCTTTTGAGATTTTTTTTTCATGTGGCTATTTGTATTATTAATTCCTTGTTATTGCTGAGTAGTCTTTCAACATATGTATATACCACAACTAGTTGATGGAAATTTATGTTGTTTATAATTTTGAGCTATTACAAATGAAGCTGCTACAGACATTTAATTACAAGAATATGCTTGGACATATGCTTTTATTTATTTTGGTGAAGAACTACAACTTTTGCTCTTCAAAGGACACTGTGTAAATTCATATGATGGAATCTTATTCAGTAATAAAAAGGAATGCACTACAAATACGTGCTGTGACATGGATGAACCTCAAAAACATTATGCTCTGTGAAAGAAGATAGACACAAGTGACCATACATTGTTTGATTCCAGTTATATTAAATATCAAAAAAAGGCAAAGCTGTAAAGACAGAAAGTAGATTGTGGTTGCCTGGGGCAGGGGTGAGAAGAAACAGGATTAACAGTAAATATGCATTATGGATCATTCTGGGGTGGTGAAAATATTCTAAAACTGATTCACGATAATGGTTGTACAACTTGATAAACTTACAGAAACGTCATTAAATTGTATACTTGAAAATGCTGAATTATATATGATATGCAAAAAAATGCATTAATAGTTTTTTTCTTTTTTTTTTTTTTTTTAAAAAGACATTGTACATTAAATGAAAAGGCAAGCCACAGGCAGGAAGAAAATATATGTAAAATGTATATCTGATGAAGGACTTAAATTCACAATATATAAAGAACTCATGACTCAGTAATAAACAAATAACTTGGTTTTAAAAATAGGCAAAAGATTTGAGAAAATACTTCATCAAAGAAGGTATACAACTGGAAAATAAGCATGTGAAAATATCCTCAACATCATTAGTCATTACAAAAATGCAAATTAAAACTGCAGTGCACTGGAGGTTAGCAAAAAAGTCAGAGTAAGGGCCTCCAAAAATTCTCTCCTCCATAAAAGCAATCAGAAAACTAGCAGAAATTGTCAGAATCAACTTTTTCAGAATTCAGAATTAGCAAAAGGCTTGCATCAATTCAAGGATTGTTACTTAAGAAAAATAGCTGAATCTTGGAAAGAACAGCAAGCTTTGCGGCATTTTAATTTGCCCTTTCCCACCCTGCCCTCTCCACCTCATGATAGCCTTGAAAAACCAACAGTCCATAATTACAGTGGAAACTAGCAGCCTGGCAGTCATTGAATGGAACAGAACAGAGCTGGAGCTTCTTCAAAGCATCATTACCTGAGAATTGTCATTATCTGACCTGTCTGGTGGTTCCCTGGAAAACACTAGTCATCCCTCAGTATACTTGGATTTCCACAGATACCCAAATCAAGTTCCTTTTGTAAGATGGCATAGTATTTGCATATAAACTATGCACATCCTTCTGTATACTTTAAATTATCTCTAGATTACTAATAATACCTAATACAATGTAAATGCTATGTAAATATTTGCTATAATGAATTTTCTTTTATTTGTATTATTTTTATTATAGTATTGTTATTTTTGATTTTTTCCCTAATATTTTCAATACTTGGTTGGCTGATATAGAGGGTACTCACAAAGCTGTCTTTATTTGGCCTGACTCAGAGCTCATCCAGTGAAAAATCTTTCTGTAGGGTTGATTGTCTAAAAAAATTAGAGGTAATTGATTAACTTCACAACTTCCTGAAGCAGTGGATAAAAATTGGGGCAAACGATAGACCAAACAAAAAGATTATAAGGAAAAGCTGTGAAATGATATTTCCATAGGGGGATTTGAAAAGCTCTGACATATTTTTGGAAATCTAGAAGGCCACTTTTATGTGTAGGAATTTGTGCTTGTCCACGTCTATCTGCATGCTGATGAAAGACCTGGGAAATCCCCAAGCTCTCACCTCTGATGATCTTGAATCTCCTTGCAGTGAAGACTGAGGTAGAGTTAGACTGTCTGGCTGAATGTTGAAGGTGTGTCCCAACATATACACAGAGCCCTTCAGGAAAGGGACTTATTGTTCCTTCTCATTTAAGGAAATCTCTGCCTAATAGTTAAGTGACCATTAAGTTAACCTAACAGAATACTTCAGTGCCCACACATGACAAATAATACAGACTTCACAAATTAGTTCAAAAAAAGTAACTAAAGAAACAAACAGACAACAACAAAAAACATCAAAAACAACAAACTCTGGGGACAGGGCGGGGGGGGGGGGGGGGGGGGGGGGGGGGGGGGGGGGGGGGGGGGGGGGGGGGGGGGGGGGGGGGGGGGGGGGGGGGGGGGGGGGGGGGGGGGGGGGGGGGGGGGGGGGGGGGGGGGGGGGGGGGGGGGGGGGGGGGGGGGGGGGGGGGGGGGGGGGGGGGGGGGGGGGGGGGGGGGGGGGGGGGGGGGGGGGGGGGGGGGGGGGGGGGGGGGGGGGGGGGGGGGGGGGGGGGGGGGGGGGGGGGGGGGGGGGGGGGGGGGAACAGATAATCTAATTTCCAGAGTTGCCACATTATAGTTTTTAACATGTCCAACTTTCAACAAAAACTTATAAGGTATGCAAGGAAACAGGAAAATATGGCCCATACACAGCAGTCACTAGCAAGTGTCCCCAAGAAAGCCTAGTTGTCACACTTACTAGACAAAGACTTTAAATTGCTATTTTAAATATGTTCAAGAACTAGAGAAAACTGTGCTTAAGAACTAAAGGAAAGTATAAAGACAATGTCTCACTAAATCAAGAATATCAATAAAGTGGTAGAAAATATAAGTTACAGTCATGTGTTGCTCAATACCCTGTGGGATATTCTGAGATCTCTGAATATCCTGAGGAATATTCTGAGGGGTGTTCTGAGAAATGTGTTGTTAGGTGATTTCATCATCGTGCAAATATAGTAGACTGTATTAACACAAACCTAGATGGTATAGTCTACTACATACCTAAGCTATATGGTATATCCCAGTGCTCCTACTCTACAACCCTGTACAGCATGTTACTGTACTGAATACTGTAGGCAGTTGTAACACAATAGTGGTATTTGGGGTATCTAAATATAGCTAAATATAGAAAGAGTACAGTAAAAATATGGTATTATAATCTTATGGGACCACCATCATATATGCAGTCCATCATTGACAGAAATATTGTTACATGGTACATTGACTGTATAACAAAGAACCAAATTGAAGTTCTGGAGTTGAAAAGTACAATGAATGAAATGAAAATTTCTCTAGATGAGCTCAACAGCATATTTTGGCAGCAGAAGAAAGAGTCAACAGTCTGAAAAAGTAGAAAGAAAAGAGAATGAAGAATAATGAAGAGCCTTAGAGACCTGCATACCAAGATACATATAATGGGAATTCCTGAAGAAACAGGACAAAAAATGTGTACAGAATATTTTCACATGGCCAAAAATGGCCAAAAATTTACCTAAATTTAATGAAAAGCATGAATCTACACATCCAAGAAGTGAAACAAACTCCAGCTAGGATAAACTTAAAGAGAACCACACCTAGATATACCATAATCAAGCTGTCAAAAGCCAAAAGCAAGGAGAGAATCTTGAAAGCAGCAAGAGAGGAGCAGCTCATCACATACAAGGTATCCTCAATAAGATTAGGAATTCATTTCTCATCAGCAACCATGGAGACCAAAGGCAATGGAATGACATATAAAAAGTCCTGAAAGAAAAAGACTGTTAACCAAGCAAAACTATCCTTCAAAATGTAAGAGAAATTAAGACATTCCCAGATAAACAAAACCTGAGAAAATTCATTGTTAGTAAACCCAGCACAGAAGAAATATGAAAGGGAGTCCTTCAGACTGAAATGAGAATATACAAGACATTAACTTGAATCCACATGAAGTAAAGATAACTATGTAAGAAAATAACTATGTAAGAAAATAAAAATAAAAATAACTACATTTTTTATTTGCAACACTTTTTTTCTCCTATCTGATTTAAAAGATAATTGCATAAAATAATAATTATAAATCTATGTGGATAAAGAAATGATTTATAAATATGTAATTTGTGTGATAATAATAGCACAAAGGAGGAGGGAGGGGATTGAGTTTTTGTATCTTATGAAATGAATTTGATATAAATCTGAAGTAGGATATTATAAATTAAGATGTTAATTGTAATCCCCAGGTAACCATTAAGAAAATAACTTTAAAAAATGACAAGGTTGGGCCGGCCCAGTGGCGCACTACTATAGTGCGCCGCTTGGGAAGCACGGTGGCGCTCCCGCCGAGGGTTCGGATCCCACATACAGACCGGCCGCTCACTGGCTGAGCGAGGGGCGGGAGCAACACCGAGGGTTGTGATCCCGTGGCCGGTCCCGGTCCGGTACGGGCGCGACACTGAGGGTTGCAATCCGTTGCCGGGCACGAAAAAAGACAAAAAGGAAAAAAGAAAATGACAAGGTTATTAAAGTGGTACAATAGAAAATACCTATTTAACACAAAAGAAGGTAGTAATGGAATAGAGAAACAAAGAAGGTATAAGATATATGAGTGCAGAAAACAAAAACAAAATGATAGACATAAATCCTATCTTAATCAGTAAGTACGTTAAGTGTAAATGAATTAAATACTCCAATTAAAAGGCACAGATGGGAAGAATATATAGAAAAACATGATCCAAATACATGCAGTCTAAAAGAGACACACTTTAGGTTCAAAGATACAAATAGTTTGAAAGTAAAAGGATGAAAAAAAGCATGCAAAAAAAATAACAAAAAAAAGAGTTGGAGTGGATGTACTAGTATCAGACAAAATAGAATGTAATATATTTTAAAATTTTTACTAGAGACAAAGTACATTTTATAATGATAAAAGGGTAAATCTGTCAAGAAGATATAACAATTATAAACATATATGTACCTAGCAACAGAGTCCCAAAATACATGAAGCAAACACTGACAGAATTGAAGGGAAATATAGACAACTCAGCAATAATAGTTGTAGATTTCAATACCCCTCTTTTGATAATGAATAGAACAATTAGGCAGAAGATCAACAGGGAAATGGAAGACTTGAACAACACTGTAAACCAACTAGACCTAACAAACATGTATAGAGCACTCCACCCAATAGCAGCAGAATGCACATTCTTCTCACATGCACAGAGAGCATTCTCTAGGATAGCTCATATGTTAGACCATAAAACAAGTTTCAATAAATTTTTTAAAATTGAAATCATACAAAGTATGTTTTCTGATCATAATGAAATGGAATTAGAAATCAACAAGAGAAGGAGATTGAGAAATTAACAAATATGTGAAAGTTAAATAATACACTTCTAAATAACCAATCAGTCAGAGGAGAAATCACAAGGTAGATTAGAAAATACTTTGAAATTAACGAACCACTATACCAAAGTTTATGGAATGCACCAGTAGCAGTTTTTGAAGGGAAATTTATAGCTGTAAACATCTATATTTAAAAAGAAAAAAGATCTCAAATCAATAATGTAACTTCCACATTAAGAAATTAGAAAAATAAGACTAAACTCAAAGCAATCAGAAGTTAGGAAATAATGAAGATTAGAGTAGAAGATCAACAAAAACTACTACATACCCAGTAGAGTTACTGAGATTGATAATATTAAGTGTTAACATGGATATAGAGTAACTGGAACTCTCACACATTGTTGCTGGGAATGCAAAATGGTACAGCCACTCTGGAAAACAATTTTCCAGTTTCTGATAAAGTTAAGTGTACACTTGCCATACCATTTATCAACTCTATACCTCAGTGTTTACCTGAGTCACACCATTTTCTCAAATGTTAGAACTTGAAATAGGAACATAGTAATTTCTTTAGGAGAGAACAAACCTAAGGATACTAGAGATGAGGAGGAAAGAGAGAGGGATTTGGGGGAGTGATAGGTCAGGTAAAGAGCATAAAGAAAAATCATGATTTGTAATAATGAATATGCTAATAATAAATAATAAAAAGTTTTTAAAAATCACCCAAAAAACTTTCTAACAAAACTGTTATTTTTTAAACCCCCAGGAGCCTTAAAAATAAAATTCTAAGTAAAATGCCTTATCCTAATTCCCAGATCTTGTACATGAAAATATTTGGCTTAACATAAAATTTAATCACGTGAGTGTTGCATTTTATATTTTTAAATTATTGCTTGTATATACAATCTGAAGATTTTCTCTCCTTGAACTTCTGAGAGGCAGGTGTTGGCTGTAGGTAGCCCGAGTGACAACATGAACAAATGATTGATCTTTCACTGGGGACCTAAAGTACAGCTTGAGTTTTCTGGTGTCATTGTGGATTCATTCTCACATTTTGAACTTACTTTCTTTTCATATTTGTGTAGGTTTGTAGCTACACCTATAGCAAAAATATTTGGCATTAAAAGGAAAGTTATAAAGATTGCACAAAATTCCATCTTAGAGAATTTTTTCAAACATTCCTCAAGACATCCATTGCAAGTAAGTACAAGTTCTTTGCTTTTTTTTTTCCCAAATCTTAATGATTCAGTCATCTATAGCTTACATTGTCTGTGCAAGAAATCTATTCCAGTTGACTAGTAAATGATTTGATTTATTTGGATTTATTTCTTTGTTCTATTGACAGCTTATATGGCATCCCAAGCATAATATAAAATTATAAACACATATTATAATAAAATAACAAATGCTAGTCATTGAACTATGTGTTCAACTGTATAGTGTTCAGCACTAACAAGCAATGCTATGAATTGGGTATAAAGATAAAATTTTAATTTCTAATGATGATTGTGGCACCATCAAATACATTATACACATTACTTAAGTGTCCACTGTGGTCGCTTTTATGAGTAGGATTCGTATTTTGTCCAACATACTCGGAACATACTCAGAAATATGCTGTGCTCCTGACTACTCTCCAAAGGTAGAATTTTTAAGGGAGTCACAGTTCTTTTCATTGTACGAAGTGCCCTTCGTAAATGTTGTAGTGTATCCCTTGTACACTGCACATAGAAGACTTTTTCTTTTAACATAACAGTTGTAAAAAAAAACAGTGTACAGGTAGGTCTAGTGTTCACTCCAGTTTCATTATACTTCCATAGTTAAAATGACAGATGAAACAAAACTTCTCCAGAAGTGGCACACCTTTTATGATGAACACAGGCAGCTATCACCAATAATTTAAAAATCAGGAGTATATGTTCATGCAGCACATTCACATCCAGGAGCCCCCTGGATCCTTGGACTATTCCCGTCAGGTGGGCAGCAGACACTCTGGTCAGTATCCCGTTTCCCACAGGGGCAGAGTGCAGTGCTCAGGCCACACAGCTAGGAGGTAGCAGAATGGCTCTTCTGTTTTCAGTTTCCTGCCCTGCCTGCCATATTCTACTGCCTTGATACCGCCATGTCCTTTTCTTCCTGCGAGGGGGTGTGAGCATGGTGCTTTCTGGGTTGGAGCTTCCAAACCTCCAATCTTGTCCAGCCTAGCGTGTGAGAGGCCCTCGCTGTTGAGAGCAGCAACCTAGGACAAAGGGGCTACAAGAGCATGATCCCCACCTCCAGTCTCACTCCTGCTCATTCTATCTTTACTCATGGCAAGAGAGGGACCTTGAAAATACAACATCCTGTAACCCACAGGTAAATTCCAGATGAGGCCCGCTGGGAAGTGACCCTAGCCACATCTTTCCTCCTTTCCTCTCTGCGTGATTCTTCCAATGAGGCTTCTTTCTGTTCCTCAGTTGTTACCTGCTCACCATGCTCTCACCTCCCGGTGACCTCACAAGCTGGTCCCTCTGTGGACACTCTGCTCCTCCATCTTCTCCTTCTTGGGGCATTTTGGGGTTCAGCTGAAGTGTAACTTCCAGGATCTGCACACATAAAGTTAGGTCCCATGGTACCCTAATCTTCCCGTCTTAGCACTCTCCATATTTTATTATAATTCCTTGTTGTACTGTATGACTTCCTCACCAGACAGACTTTACCTTGTGAAGTGGGGGGAGGGCATGTCAGTATTGTTCATTTAGCTGAAAGAAGTAGGCACCAATTAATGTCAATCTCCTCAAAAACAACAACAACAACAAAAAAAAACCAAGCAAACAACAACAAAAACCAACTATAGGTGGATCCTTGGCCTATAAAAGAACAATTTACAGGGAACCAAAGTATAACACGGACTGTATTCTGTTTTTGTTTTGTTTTTCTTTTTCTTTCTTCGGATTAAGTAATAAGCTAGCAGTTTAGTAGGCATGATGTAGAAGGTGTTAGTCCTTTGCTAACCTCCAGAGTGGCAGCTTCTGTGTGGATTTTATCTGCTGCCACCTGTGCCCCTGGACAAGTGCATGGACCCCGTGAGATAACATAGCAGAGTCTATCTGCTGGTCACATGCTGCTTGGCAGGTATGCAGCCCTCTGTCTCACAGGCAGGCTTTGTTTAGCCCTCACAGTGTTCGTCCACAATTGGATTAAATTTACTTTGAGGTATTGGTTAACATTTTAAAAACCTAGCGATTTTACATCAAAATCATGGAGCTGCACTTTCTCTGTGGGAGTGTCACCCAGAGCTTGGTCACTGCTGGCCCCTTGGGATGGGACTTGTGCTTTTCTGTTTACTGCATCTATACAGCTCCTGCTTATTTCCTCAGGAAAATAAAACTGAAGCCTAGGGTCAGTTTTGTACAATTTCATATTTCTCATAATAGAATTAAGAGGAAATTGAAATATTTCTTTTACTCACATTAGAAAATTAAAGATTTAGAGGGGTGGCATTTCTAAAATTACAGAGCATATTTCTCTGTGAATGTGGAGAGTGTCACTGTAGGTTTAATGTACAAAACATGCCTGTGTTAAAATCCCACCTATGAAACAGACCTGGTCCACTTGGTCATGTATGTTTCTTGTCTGGCTTTGGTAGAACTTCATATTTGTAACCTTTGAGCTAATCCATCATCCATAGTGTTTCCAATTTTAAATCATAGCCTATAACTTCTGTTTCCCAAAAGAGAAGCAATCATCACTATTATATTTGGAACTCATTATTTTTATGATTAGAATTATTTCTGATTAGTTTGAAATAGGCTCTATATCTAATTAAATGTGAAAGTGGATGGCCAATACCTATCTGGGTTTTTCCTGAATTATCTTCTAGAGCTATTAGAAACATGTGAAATAACAGAAAGTACAGTAGCCTAAGTTCTTTTTTGTACTTTTCTTCTAATTTTAGATCTTGTACAAGTCACTGAAATTCTTGGGGTTTCCATTTCCCAATAGGAAAAATGAAGAGATTGGATTTGATTGACATATTAAACTACACTACTCTATCTGGCCCCTAGAAGGTCCTAAATAAATTTTAGCTGAATAAGTGAGCTCATGTATGCAACTTGAACATGAGGGTTTCTACCACCTCATGAAGAATTGATCTTTCTCAGTAATTCAGAGAGCTGGGATACAAACATTCTCTGTTTTAGTTTTCTGATGTGTATGTGATTCCATCAGCAAAAAAGGTAAATTCCCTGGCTCAAGTCTCATGGCAGGATCTCTCATCTGCAGTACACAAGCTCTTGTAACCCGGTCTCACTGTCTCTTGACTGCCTGCCAGTCTGACTCTGCTCTTTATCACTCATTCATCCATTTCATCCCTTTTCAGAGTGATATTTATGGACTGGCAAAGAAGTGTAACTTGACAGAGCGCCAGGTCGAAAGATGGTTTAGGATTCGGCGGAACCAAAACAGGCCTGACACTATGAAGAAATTCCAGGAGGCTTGGTAAGAAGCACAGTCAAAGCTTTTGGAATGCTGAAGCTTTGTCTGGAGCAGAGTGATCATCTCAGAGACAAGACTGACGTTGGAGCAGAAGAGGGGTCAGTCCTAGCTCCATCGCTTACTAATGGGGGCGCGTCACTCACTCGCCTCCTGTGCTTCCATTCCCTCCCCTGCAAAATGGGCAAGTTGTGAACTCTCCAAGATGAACAGCAGATACTATGTACTTAGCCTGAAGTCCAGAAAAATGATAAAGGTGCCTTTACTGGCATTTCTCTTTTCTAGGGTGAGGTTGGCCCTAGGTAACAAGACTTTATCACCTACGTCCAATCATTATGATCGTTAAGAGCAGAGTATGTCTTCGAGGACATGTGTTCTCCTCTCAGGACACTGACTGCGAGGACCTCTTTCTCTGTGGCTCGGCTCATGACCCCCAGCTCTGCCTGTGGGTGGTGCAGCCCGCTCCTCTTGGCTTCCTATTTGGCTGAGCAGGTGGACAAGGATGCGCTGGGATATCAAGTAGTGTTTTACCAGTGCTGGTTACTTTGAATATGTTCTGAGGCTGCATTGGATTTCTTTTTGGTTTCATTTGAGTTCTGCTTTTTTCCCTCCTGTAGGATATTGTAGTACTTTAAGTCACTCCCTTGGTAGCAGAAACTGACACCTGTGCAAAAAAGGTGGACCGGGTTATTGCTCTGACTTTGTTTCCTCTTCTTGATATCCAGATGAATGCATGTTAGTTGGGTTGTGTGTGGTGCCACATTCTGCACACTGACAGTGCTCCTTCCTTCTGCCTGTTTCTTCAGGCCCTCACATTGCCTAGTCAGTTCCACCAGACATTTTGGTTTTGATGGTGAAACGAATGGAGAGCTGAAGTAAGACTCAGATAAACACACAGAGCCTGTGGCTAAACTTTAATGACTTCCTTTAATTTGCCTATACGTTCCCAAGTACCATAACCCAACCGTGTCACTGGCTAATGTTTAGAGGGACACACCACTTCTTCGCAGTGTCTCGAGACACTCATTTCTCATCGCGGGCATCTGTTGCCTTTGCCACAGTGGCTTGAGGTGTAAGGCTTGGCTTGTTTCTAACCAGCTTCTCTCCAATGTTTAGCTCTTGAAAGATTGGTTAATATTGCATTGCGACTGATGTCAGCTTGGCACAATTGTATCTCTCTAAACTGTCACCACAAAACAGTACAGAGGAGAGTGGGTCTCACGTGACATCCTCCTGTTTTCCTGCTTTCATTCATTCATTTTTGCTAACAAATAAAAATTCTTATCTTAAATTAAGTCCCCAGGCAGGACTAATTCTCTGCTTCTGAGCCGAATCATATTCCAGTGAAATTCTCTGGCAATTTCTTGCACATTATAGTGCGTTACAGTTTATAAATGCTTATTTGATCCTCCCACCAACTGTGTGAGAGACAGTCAGGGAAGGTGGGACTTCCCCTGTTTAAGAGATGAGAAACTGCACATCCGTCTGGCTTAATGAAGTTCTTCACTTAGCTGTTTGAAGGGTATTCAGGTCTCCAGATGCCTATTCCGATGCTATTTCTGTTCCCTCGTGTGGCCCTTGCCACCTAATTCTCAACTCTCAGCTAGCAGAGGATCCCCTACGTTGAGTGACATTTGGGAACCTGGCTGTGTCAGTGAGTCCACTGAAAGTCTGCCACACAGTTCAGGTTAGCGAAGGGAATTTCCAGTCACCCTTATCAATCAGTCAGGCAATGCAGAAGTACGTGGTGAGTGTCTTCTCTGTACATAGCACTGTCCTGGATTGTATGGAGTTGTCGACTTTAAGAGAGAAGTAAACTTGTAAGTCATCATCACCAGCCTTAACAGCCAATAAGAGAGGCCGGACTCTCACACAAGAAACCATAACATCTATTCTTATACCACCCCATTGGCACATGGGAGTGTATTCTAGTAGATGAACAGTCATGTTAAATGAGAGTGGGAACTCAGAGGAGGTGGTGTCAACACAGCTGGAGAAGTCAGAGAAAGGCTTTTTAGAGAAGTTAAGATGTAAGCTGGACCTTGAAGAATGGATCAGACTTCCATAAGAAAAGAAAGCAGAATTTGAGGGTAGCATTTTCAAGCAAGATAGAGACACAAAGCAGGAACTTGTACAGTATATTCAGTAATACATAAACAGTATAAAAACAGTATATAGGGCCGGCCCGGTGGCGCACTGCTACAGTGCGCCACTTGGGAGTGAGCTGGCGCTCCCGCCGAGGGTTCGGATCCCACATACAGACCGGTTCCCGCTCACTGGCTGAGTGAGGGGCGGGCGCAGCACCGAGGGTTGCGATCCTGTTGCCGGTCCCGGTCCGGTACGGGCGCGACACTGAGGGTTGCGGTCCGTTGCCGGACACGAAAAAAGACAAAAAAAAAAAAAAAAAAAACAGTATATAAAAGACAGTACAAAAACAGAAAGTGGGCCCACAAATGAAATTTAAGCTTTATCTTATTCTTTAGCAATGTCACAAGTTCTTCTAAGTCAGGTAAGTGTTAAAAGTTATTATGGACTAGATAAATAGATTAAAGCAAAAAGCCAAGCTGTTTAATTATATTGGTACTGTGCTTTACTCTGTCAGCTGTGGGATGCACTACAGAAATCACAGCACGAGATACCTAGCTCCAGGCATTTTGGAAATCTTAGGAAACTTATTTCCCAAGACCAAGCTCTTACAAATTGCTCTCCAACAGACAGAAATGTCTCCATAATACCAATGATCTTCTGAGCACCCTGAGTTCAGTGAATTATTTCCTTGGTTACCTTCTTTAATGAAGACCCCTATGCCTTATTCCACAGTACTCAGGACTTCAATCCATAATGGGTTTCTTTTTTTTTTTTTAATCAAATTCCATATTAGCTGACCACTTTTCTTTTTAAAATAAGCATTCGCATCTAGCAATAAGAAGTAATTCCCACGTGCCTGAGGTATACAGGCAGGAGAGCTCCCAAGTGTGGGAGGGGGCTCTCCTTGGCTTGCTGGACTGTGGCCTCGCCCTGTCTTCCCATCTACCTGTCTTCCTTCCTTCTTACAGGTGTGTTGAGGGAAGCTTTATCAGGCTTTACACAAATGTAAGAATAAATATTATTCTAATATTAGTATTGTTGCTTTAACAGTCATTAGATAAAATAGCCATAATTGAAATAAAAAACTTTATTTTGGAAAGTTGCAAACATATACAAAAGTAGAAAGACTACATAATGAATTATGTATGCTGTTACTCATCACCAGCTTTAACAAATATCTACTCAAGGACAATCCTGTGTCATCTATAACCCCACCTACTTCTCTCTCCCACCACAAATTATTTTTGAAGCAGGTATCAGACATTGTATAATTTCACTTGTAGATGTCTTAGTATGTCTCTCTAAAATATAAGGACTCTTTTTTTTTAAACATAATTGCAATACGAGCATTATACCTTAGAAATTTTTATTTAATAACAGCAAATATTCAGTCACTATTCAGATTTCCTTTATTGTCTCGAAATTTTCTTTGCTGTTTATTTATTTGAATCAGGATCTTAATAAGATCCATACGTAGCAATTGGTTAATATGTTTTTTGAGTCTCTTAATCTATGTGTCTCTCTCAATGCATGAGAAAAATTTTTTCCTTCAAAATCTGCTTTTAGGAGAAAAGACTAAAGTCCAGCCACATAGAAATCTTTTAACTGAGAATTAAATGGGGATAAAATAAGTGATTAACTAGATTCCTCTTGTTATGGTGATGATATTACAAATATCAAGCCATTGTTTATTGGGTGTCCGGAAGTGGGCTAGCCACATAGTAATAATAGCTACCACTTATTGCTTACTTCACACTAGAACTATGATCAATACTTTCACAAATTGTCTTCAGTACTCTTTACAGTTTAAGGTAAGTTTTGTTATTCCCATTTTACAGATGAGGAAGTTAAGTCTTCCTTGGGTTAAATGACTTACCTCAGGTTGTAGCCATCTAATAAATGGTAGAGCTGGGATATGAACTTAGATTTGTCTGACTTCAGAATGTGTGTTCTTTCTACATTCTGCCATACCAAATCCTTTTTTCCTCAAGTGTCAATCACATTTACAATGGAGTAAAGACTTATCTTTCTTTTGGCAGCTGGCGATTTGCATTTTACTTAGTGGTGACTGTTGCTGGAATTGTATTTCTTTATGATGTAAGTTATCCTTTTGTTATATTTAATTGGAATTTGCCTTTAATTTTTTAAAATTCTTGCCCATGAATTCCTTTAGAATATAATATTTTCAATAACATAACCATTTTAGAGATTTCTTTCAAGATTCAAGATTTCTCTCAAACAATTTACAGCTACAGATATCTCAAGGTATTTTTATTTCTACAGAAGCAATAAATCTGTTGGTTCAGAAATAATTTTGTGGGCCAGCCCATGGCTCCCTTGGGAGAGTGTGGTGCTGATAACACCAAGGCCAAAGGTTTGGATCCCTATATAGGGATGGCTGGTTAGCTCACTTGGGAGAGCGTGGTGCTGACAACACCAAGGCAAGGGTTGAGATCCCCTTACCAATCATCTTTTTAAAAAATAAATAAATAAAAAAGAAAGAAATAGTTTTGTTAGTAGATTCACCCATTTGAAAAAGTGTTCTCTATGAGACAGCACTAATTCACTGATCCCAGAGTTGCTAGAGGTAGTGGATTTCACAGGGGTGTCATAGGAATATGTATAAATATCTGCAGAGGAAGGAATGTGTACAACAGAAGCAGTGGAATATGAGGAAAGTGCCTCTTGCTGTGTTTCTTTGCCCCTAAATGTGACACCAGGAGAGTTGACATTTTTGCTGAAATCAGCCTTTGACTCTGACAGATTCATTTTTTTCTCTCTTGGCTCCTTGTTTTTTTCAGAAACCTTGGGTATATGACCTATGGGAGGTTTGGAATGGCTATCCCAGACAGGTAAGTCCCCTCTGGTATAGTCCCAGCCCTCAGATTGTCCCCTTAGTTAGGTCTTTGTCCCCTTGCTACTCTTTGTCCACTACCATTGTAATCCTCTGAATCTTTTTCTACCTGAGTTTCCTCATCTTTATTGATCCATCACTGGTCTCATTCCTTTAGTTTGTTTACAGTTAATGTAATTACATATTGGGGTTCAAATCTAACGTCTTACTATTTATTTTTTATTTGTACCACCTGATGCATTTCCTTTTGTACTCCCTTCTTGCTTTTCTATGCAATAGTCAAGTTTTAAAAATAATGAACATCATATATTGCACACTGGTATTGATTTGAATATGTGCAACTATATACTAATTAAGAAAAAAGAATTAAAAAAAAAAAGAATTACACTATCAGAACGTAAAAATGTCCAGACTGAATAAATAAATAAAAATATTGCTATTCATTTCATCTTATATTGACTTATCAGTTTTGCATGCTTTTTATTCTTTTAGTAATTATCCCAGTGATTACCATATATATCCTTGACTTATTAAAATGTAATACAAATAAGTGCTCTTTATAGTCACTGAAAGGTCATTAGACTATACCATATACCCTTCTCCTTCAAATATTTAAAACCCTGCAAGTCATTACTATTATTATTTTGTAAATCAGTCGTTACCCTTTTCATGTTATTCCTTGTTTCCTGCATTTCCATGCTTCCATCTAAGATTATTCCTTCTGGCTGAAGAAGTCCCTCTGGTATTTTTTAATAGCAGTTTGGCCAGATTTTGTTTGTTTGAAAATGTTATCACATTGCCTTTGGTTTTTGAAGGACATTTTTGCTGGGTATAGAATTTTAAGTTAGCAGTTATTTTCCTTCAGCACTTTAAAGATGTCATTCCATTGTCTTCTGGATCCCATCAACTTCTTTAAGAATTCAGCTGTCACTTTTATTTTTGCTTCTTTTAACATAATGTCTTTTTTCTCTGACCGATTTTAATATTTTGTCTTGTCTTTCAGCAGTTTTATTAGGCTATACATAGATGTAGTTTTCTTTGAATTTAGCCTGCTTAGTGTTCATAGTACTTCCTGAATCTGTGGTTTAAATCTCTAGTCAGTTTTGGAAAGACTTCTTGGCCATTGCTTTTGTTCCTTTCTTTCTCCTCACTCCTTTGGAATTCCAATTACAAGTGTGATAATATGTTAGACCTTTACACTAGAACCCCATATGTCTCTTATGCTTTTAAATATTTTTTTCATTCTCTTATATCTCTGTGCTTCAGTCTATTAAGAGACAGTTCTCTGCAGGTCTCTTGCATTTCTGTATGTCATGTGAAGTGAGCTACTGATGACCTTTTGTTCTGGACTGTCTTTTCAAGGATGTTTGCAAAGCAAACAGCCTTGCAAGATAGAGATAATGTCTTTCTCTGGAGCAAAGGATAGGCATGTTACATTATAAAAATTCAGGATCCCTACCTCAGGATTCCTTTTATAACACAACCCATTGTGTATGCAGTTGTCATTTGACCCTCTTTGCTTAGCCATATAGGAATTGCGGATGGGAAAACTGGCCCAAATACTGATCCTCTGGCCATTTCTATTACTGTGAGTGATAACCTACCCTTATTTCTGACCAGGAGTCTCCTATTCTATCAGTGACTTGTGGCAAACCAACTTGTTAACTTTCAAGTAGGGTAAAATCTCAGACACTTCATAGTTCTGGACATATTCTATTTTCATGTCCTCCAATTCACTAGTGCTATTTTTAGCAGTGTCTGATCACATATTTTAAACACATATTTTGAGTTCTTAATTTCAGTTATTGTATTTTTCAGTTCTCAGATATTTATATAATTGTATTTTTATAGATTCCAGTTCTCTACTGAAATTTTTCATCTTTTAATTTATTTTCTGATGTTATTTTAAAGTACAAATCTGATAAGTCTAATATCTTGATCATCTGTGGATGTTTTCTTTCTTCTTCCTGTCTCTTTATGCTTGATAACTTTTGATTAAATGACGGATATTGTATATGAAAAAATATAAGTGGTCAGGGTGATGTTATCTTCCTTCTGAGGGGATTTACTTTCACTTCTGTTAGTCCTTAGAGTAGGGGAAGCTCACCTTTAGTCTGTGATTGAGTTGATTCAATGTGAGCTAGTCTTTGTGAGGGTGGAAGTTTTTCTGACTTACCCATATCATAGGGCATTCTTTTTCAGTGGTTTTAAATGACTCCTTTTCCTTGGTTGGCCTGAACACCAATTTGCTTTCCTAGCCCTATGAGATTACCAAAAGTCCTGCTTAACTTCTGCTATTTCTTAGTCTTGGGCTCCATATAACCTAGATGCTGATCAGTTTTCAAAGTGTTTTAGTGGAAATAGTTCAAGTACAGTAAGTATAACTGCTTGTAAATTGGCAAATGCAGAATTTGTGATATGCATAGGTGTGGTTTTCTTTGAATTTATTCTGCTTAGTGTCTATAATACTTCTTGGGTTCACTCTAATGCATTTTTCTTTTCTGTGGGTCTTGATTCCACAGGTTCTGGATGCCTGGTTGCTCTCTGATGACTTCAAACAGATATTCTTTTTTGTCTCTTATCCAGAGTTTTTTTAGTTGTTCTCACTTTGGAGCACTAGTCTCATACAGGCTTGTTTGTCATAGAAGAAAGATGAAACTCTCATTCTTTTATGGCCATATCAAGGGTAACGAGTAGACCAGAAAAATTAGTTCTTTTAATGTGTTAGCCTCAGCATTAAAGAATAAAAGAAGGTTAAACAATAAGGGACCTAGGCATTATCTAGGCCAAACCCCAGTCCTATCATCTTCCACCTCCAAGTAACTCTTATCTTCTCAGATGTATCAGTTATCCATTGGTGCATAACAAACCATCCGCAAAACTTAGTGCGTTAAAACAACAACCATTTATATGCTTATGATTTGGACTGGCATTTTGGACTAGGTTCGGCTAAGAAGTTCTGTTTCGTGTGGTGTCAACTGAGTTTACTCATGCATTTTCAGTCAGTTGGTAGTCTAGCTATGGGATTGCTCATGTCCCTGGTGCCCTCATTCATAGCATTGGCAGTTGGCACCTTTGTTCTATTCTTTGCAGCCTGTTCAGCAGGATAGCTCAGGTTCCTTACATGGTGCTTATGAAGTTTCTGCTTGTATCACATTTGTTTATGTCCCCTTGACCAAGGACCAAGATCAAGTCCATAGTCAGTGTGGGAGGAGACTACACAAGGGCATGGATACCAGACAGCAACATTCATTGGGAGGACTAATGTAACTATCTATCACAACAAGTAGTATAATGTCTCAACTTAGCTAAAATAAGCACACCCCACCCCCACTATGAAATTACTAAGGAAAATTCTAGCTGTAGGAATTTTGTTCTTTTTTCCAGAAAACATTTTTAGAGTCCTTAAGTAATTGTACATACTTTATTACTGTCCTATTTGAGAATGGTCCAATTCTGACCACCAGCCTGTCACCAGAAAAGAGGTTAAAACATCAGATTTTGAGTAGTATTCAGGAAATATTGAACAAGATAAATTGAAAGGCCAGTAGAACAGACTTCCTACTGTTCTTAAGTAAAGATTTTTAAATTGTTTTTCTAATTTAACTCCCAATAAACTAAAATAAGGCAATTATACCTGTGGCAGTTTTTTTAACTTTTTAAACAAAACATTTAACTTGATTTTGGAATACTTGTCTACCCTTTTAGATATAGAATGCCATAAACTATTACCTCCAATTCCTTTTTGGAAATTGATATACAAATCATTGTTATTTTATGCAATATTGTGAAATATAAATAGGTATAAATATTGTGGAATATAAATAGCTTTAGTGCATTAAAATAAGTTCCTTATATGGTGACATTTAAAGTAATGAACACTTTTCTTTTCCTCAGCCTTTGCTGCCATCCCAGTACTGGTACTACATTTTAGAAATGAGTTTTTATTGTTCTCTATTATTTAGCCTGGGCACTGATGTCAAGAGGAAGGTAAGTGTCTTATTTACAAAGCCCCTTTATCAGTTTCTTCAAGAATTTTATTCTCTTACCCCAAATTCTAATCTTTAAGTTGTATTCTTATGTGTACTTTGTTCTAGTTCATTGATCATCTGCTTTTTATAGTACATAAAATAGTGCAAATTATGTTCATGCTTCAGTGCATTGGTGAATATTTGTGATGAAACATAGAGAATTCAACTTTGAAGCTCTACCCCTGCTCGATAAGAAATCTCCTTATGTTGTCTGTTTCTTTTGATTTGGGAATTTAATGTCCTTCAATGAAAAGAAAAATGTTTAATTCTGCAACCATATCTTTTAGTCAATTACAAACCACTTTATATAATACATTTTGATGTTTTCAAAAACTTTGAAAATATTTTTTCCTTAATTCATCAGATATCCTTGTGAGGAAATCTTCCTTCAGGCATTATTAGCTTTGCTTTATTTTCAGGAAAACTGAGTCACAGGCATGCTAAATGCCTCCTTTGAGGTCACAAACTGAGGCATTTTAGAAACTGTTTGGTTGGTTCTCATTCCTGTTCGCTAGTCCAGCAAATCATGTTAGACCCTGAATGCAGTCACAAGATTTCATCATATGTGTTAGCAATGCAGACCAAATGATAAAATACTCTTGGCATATGCTCCATATGCTACACTGTGTGTAAAAGTCTTATTTGTAGAAAAATTTGTATGACAAATAAAATTAGTTTAATTCAATATTAGACAAACCAAGCTGGCTTGATTAAATGATGTTTGAGTTGAGTGATGGTGGACATTACCCATCAGTAAGGGGCACACTGCAGCGAACTAGACATCTAAAAATAAAACATAGAATCCAAGGATAAGAACATACGTGAAAAAAATCTTATAGAAACATCTCCATTTCTATGTAACTCAGTAATAGCTATAGATTAACTATTATTAACTTTAGGCTATGAATACATCAAAATGTAATTAGTCATTTTCTCAAAGGATAGAATTGAAAATAATTATTTTTAGAAAGTCTTCATAGATAGATAGGTAGATCCTGTTATGATCCTATGTTTCTCCCACCTTTGATTCTGCAGTAGTTGATTTCTCTTTTGTTATTTGCAGGTACTTGAGCACCTTTTCAAAAACTAAATGTAAATATGTGTTACATGTTTTATAGATACATATCTTCAGAGACGTAAAACTATTGGGAGGTGGCTACAGCACAGGCTCTGGAGTAGGACTGTTTGAGTTTGAATTCCTGGCTTCACTGTTCTCTAATATCTTGAGCTAGTTGGTTAAACTCCCTAAACTTGGTTTCCTCCTCTATAACACGGAGCTAAAAATAGTTCTTGTCTCCTCTGTGGTTGTGAGGATTAAGTAAATTAATTCATATAAAACACTTCCTGGTGTGCAGTAAATGCTCAACAAATTGAGCTATTATTAGTGTTTATGTACTCTTTTAGTATGGCTGTAAGGAAACTGAAATCTTTAATTTTTTTTAACATCTTTATTGAGCTATTCACATACCACATAATTCAACTATGTAAAGTATAAAATTCAGTGGTTTTTAATATATTCACAGAGTTGTGCAATCATCACCACAATCAATTTTTTTTTTCCTTTTTGTCTTTTTTCATGACCGGCAACGGATCGCAACCCTCAGTGTTGCGCCCGTACCAGACCGGGACCGGCAACGGGATCGCAACCCTCGGTGTTGCGCCCGCACCTCGCTCAGCCAGTGAGCAGCCGGTCTGTATGTGGGATCCGAACCCTCGGCGGGAGCGCCGCTGCGCTCCCAAGCAGCGCACTGTAGCAGTGCGCCACCGGGCCGGCCCCACCACAATCAATTTTACCCACCCCAAAAAGAAACCTTTTCATCACCCCCAAAAGAAGCCCTGTACCCTTTAGAAGTCACCCCCCATTTCTCCCAGTCTCCCCAGCCCTATGAAATCACTAATCTACTTCAACCCTATGGATTCATCTCTTCTGGATATTTCATACACATGGAATCATACACTATGTGGTCTTTTGTGTCTGGCTTTTTCATTTAGCATAATGTTTTCAAGGTTCATCCATGTTGTAGCATGTGTCAGTACTTCATATTGCTGAATAAAAGTCCATTGTATGGATAGACCACATTTTGTTTACCCATCAGTTGATGGACATCTGGGTTGTTTCTTCCATTTGTATTATGAGTAAAGCTATGCATATTAATATAAAAGTTTTTACATGAATATATTTTTATCTCACCTGGGAGTGGAATTGCTGGACCACACAGTAATTCTGTGTCTCACATTTTGAGGAACTGCCGGACTGTTAACAAAGCAGTGCACCATTTTACATGTTTACCAGTAGCATACAAGGCTTCCAGTTCCTTCACATCCTCACCAACACTTGCTACTGTTCCTCTTTTTCACTACAGCCATCCTGGCGGGTGTGAAGTGCCATCTCATTGTGGTTTTGGTTTGCATTTTCCTGTTAGCTAATAATGTTGCGAATTTTTCATGTGCTAATTGGCCATTTGTATATCTTCTTTGCAGAAAACCATCAAATCTTTATGGTCCATGGCAGTAGCTTTTCTTAGCCTAGATTTTCTAATGCAGTCATTCCATTTTTATTTGTTCCTTCATATGCAGTAACTTATTTTAGTGGTTATGTAGTTTTATTATATCTTCTTTTTCCTTTTGGAATTAGGCAGGGAATAAACAATAAATGTAAATGTGCACAGGAATATGCTTGTATATGAATGTATCAGGTGTGTGTGTGTGTGTGTGTGTGTGTGTGTGTGTGTGTACATATATTCACTGTGGGTCCGTGGAAAGAGCAGCAGGTGTCAGGAGCAGCAGGTGTCAGGAGTTAATGACAACTGTTCAATGTTGTCTCAAGGGAAAATGACTTCATCAGTGAGAACAATACTATCTTAGCTCCCTCACAAAACTTGTGTTTAAGGATTAAAATGGAAGCATTTTATAAATTTCAAAACATGCAGACGTAAGTTATTGGTTATTATTTTATTTTATTATTATTGTTATCATCATCACCATCTCTTCCACTGACTGGGAAATAACTGCATTTGCTTAATGGCCTCCCTTTTCTCTTCATTATATAGGATTTTCTAGCTCATGTCATCCACCACCTGGCTGCTATTAGTCTGATGAGCTTCTCTTGGTGTGCTAATTATATTCGCAGTGGGACCCTCGTGATGTTTGTGCACGATGTGGCTGACATTTGGCTGGAGGTAAACGTTTGCCATTAAAAATCTAATGACAATACCACGTCCTGGGTTTCTGTAACTGCTCACAGAAGGAATTGTCTGTGAGCGATTTAGCAGGGCTCTCTGTCCTGAAAACATCCAAAGTTTGAGAGTGTCTCTGGGTTCCCTGATCCTTCAAGATTAAGTGAATGAAACCTCTTGGTTTTTATTTTCAAACCTTTCTCCACAGTACTAGAGAGAGATTAATTTGTGAGATTCTACTTATGAAAGTTTCATGAGATGCCAGCTCAGGAGGTAAGATGAGATATTTGAAGAAGGAATGAACTGTAATCTTTTAAAAGGAAAACTCAGACTTACAGCATTATGGATTGTCAAAGTCTGATGGCACCCTTTATTCACCGAAGCCAGTGCTCGAATATACATTGAATGCTCACACTGCCCACATCAATCCTCTTCCAGCCCAATCCCTTGCTTTAAAGAATGCAAACTGATGTGTTTTTTTTTTTTTTTTTTTTATGGCAATCATTTTCCAAGGGAGAAAGAGGGCTTAGGCTGTTTTCTGAAGCAGGGAACATTAAAACAAGAGTCTTTCTTATCCCACACCACACCAAATATGAGGAGCAAAGCAATGTTAGGATTGTTTTCTTGACCTGTTTCTGTTACGTATTGGTTCCAGTCGACCCTGACATTGCCAGGTCTCCTGCTGTATTTAGAGCAACGTTTCCCAGAACCACTTATTCCTTTAGTTATACTCATTTATAATGAATCCAGGGAAAATTATGCTAACCCATTTCACATCCAAGATTGCCTCTCAAAGGGCTGATAATTAAATATAGGTTGATATGGAAGAAATTAAATTTAATAGAATCTTGTTTTTCTAGATTGGGATTCAGCAAACTTTTTGGTAAAGAGCCAAATAGTGAATCTAGTTTTGTGGGCTGCATGTGATTTCTGTCACATAGTCTTATTTGTTTTTTGTATTTTCCATTTTTTTTACATATCCCTTTAACCATTTTTAAGGGCCAACCAGCTTTAGCCCATGGGGTAATTTGTAATTTGCCAAACCCTGTTCAAGAAGTAACCAGAAGTCATTTGAAGCCATCTCAAAGCAACTGGCCCTGTTAAAATATGTTCTGTGTACAGAATTTTATTTCTACCTCATGTGTAATGATAATTAGACATGCACATCCCATTCTAAAGGCCAAGATTATTATATATGCTCAGGGCCACAAACAGCTTAGCAAAAGGATCACACCAGCTTTTCCATGTGTTGTTCTCTGAATGCAGCCATCTCTATTATAATCACCTCCTGCTCTGATCATATCTCATATGATCTGATCTCATATCTCTGATCATAACCCTGACTGAAAATTAAGACCATACTGGCCATGACTTAAGACTTTTATACTATTCTGTTGCTTCTAAACCCTCTTGTTCAATTGCCTTTGGTGTGTGTCCAATGTAGAAACAGCTTCATTGTGTTATTAAAGGAGAGTTAGATCTTCAGCTTGGTAATAAGCGTTGGGTTGTCCCCACCCACCCCCCCTACCCTATGACATAACTCCCTAAATGACTTGGCAAATCACTTATTGTTTTGTTTCTATTCCTGGCTTAAGCATGAGAAATCTCATTTATCCCTTAGGGTATATTGTGAAATTTAGCCCATTATTGTTTGAAAATGTCCTGAGGTCCTTAGGTAAAACACAGAAGAAAAATGAAATGACCAACTTAGAGCTCCCTTCATGGGTAAACTGTAAGAACAGCTTCAAGTTGTGGAGATCATGCCTGACTCTTGATCCACAAGTCATGATCTAAGCAGAGGTCAGTGAGCAGGGGGGGTGCCTCCCACCTGCTGGAGGCAGAGAGGCATTAGGGAGTGGCAGGGCCTGTTTTTGATATTCTCCAAGAGAGCATATTCCACAGCTTCCTTGAATAGTTGTTTTGGTGTCTGTCCTCCCAGTCAAGTTCTAATCAAACCCAGATACAGTACAACATTGGCCCGGGTTAGACCTTCCTTGACACGGAGTCTATTCATCTTTCATTTTCCTTAGCATAGCTGACGGGTCATTCTTCACTCTTTCTCATGAGCACCTCTTCACCTTCTTCGTACCTGTTCCTGGTCCTCTCTAATTTTCCACGTGTTCAAGTTTGGATCCAGGACCTAACACTATCTTGGCTGATCCTTAGCCAAGAAGAGATGTTACTGTCTGGTATTTCATCATTACACAGTTCAGAACACAATGTGTGTACGTTTTGCCCAGAAGCGTATTCTTTGCCCTCGTGGTGGACTTACAGAGATCCTCTTCTGAGCGCATCTCTAGCTTCCCACCTGGCCTGGCCGCTGACCTTTCAAACAGCTGATCTCTCCATTTCAGTCACTCTGGGTGCCACGCCCATCTCCCACCCACCTGCATGCTAGCCTTCTCTGTGTCAAAACCCAGAGATACCCGCTTTGGGCCTTCTGCCAACCCCACAGTCCGGTCATATCTTTATCCCTTGGTAATTATGGAAAAATACGAAAAATGCAATGTAACCCCTTTCTGGAATGTAAATACGTTGTCTTTCTTGTTCTAGAAGGCCTTGAGCCTCCAGGGTGATGTCAGTTCTGAAACTGCCTGAGTCTAAGTCACACTTCCTAGAGGATGATCTGCATCTTCTAGGGTTAGAAGGATTATCTGTGCCCTAGCAACTCCCACCCTCCTCCTGCTCCCCAACTCCCACCAGGAACTTTCCTCTTCAGTCTTGGGCACCACTGGATAATGCAATAGACAATCCTCATAAATTAACCTTCTACTGCCACACAACAACCCTTTCTGTAACTCTTTTTCTTCAACACAGATCATTTAAGCTGTGCCGACTAACATTAAATAAGTAGGAAAAATCAAGTGCTTGAAACTTTATTTCAGCCAGGACAGGGCCCCAAGTTTTGCCTCCTGACTCCACCTCTTCTGTCATCCACCTTAATGTAGCCATGTTGACCGCAGCATTTGCAGCCCAGCTCAGGATTTCACTCCTATTCCAGCCTTTCTTCAGTCCGGCTCTCCTTCCAATTAAATGGAAGTATTAAATAAATGCCCAGATAAAATGCATGCATGAAATTGATTATGCTGACTTATAGTGTTTTTGAAAGACAGAAGTAATATTACAGTCATTTTAACATATCTTTTTAAAATGTTACATTATGGAAAATTTCCAGTGTATGACAAGATAAACAGAGTAGTACGATGGGCCCAGCCAGCTTTCAGCAGTTGTCAGTGTGGCCAGTCCTATTTAGTCTATTGTCCCATCCACAACACCCACCTTCCACCTAGATTGTTTTGAAGCAAATACCAGACATCATATCATTTCATTTATAAATATTTAGTTTTTTAAATTTGCACTACTATCACTTTATCTGAATGTAGTTTCTTTCTTTGTTTTCAGTCTGCTAAGATGTTTTCTTATGCCGGATGGACGCAAACCTGTAACACCCTGTTTTTCATCTTCTCTGCCATATTTTTCATCAGCCGCCTCATTATTTTTCCCTTCTGGTGAGTAGACAGGTGATGTGCCCTGCCTTTGGTCAGTGTGCTGGGTTGGCCTTGGCACACTGTCACGGTCAGAGCATTGACCTTGCTTTCCTTACACTGATCTCCAGTTAGTTGTGCCATGTTCAGTTGGAGGAGAGGATATGACAGAGCCATTTCTATAAATAATGAAAACAACACTCTCCAGCGTGCAAAAGGTGTATTGCAAAGGGAGATGGAAAATGTGTAACTCGATGGGCAAGCGGCAACTCTTGCTCCATGTCTTGTTTCACAAATGTGGGTCTTTCTTTGGGATTAACAGCTTTTCCAGTTACTCAATGAAAAGCCATTAGCCAATCATGATTTCTCTAGAAGAGAGGCGTGTCTTTGTTACAAATAGCCATTAGCTGAATTCCAGTCACCAGATCTTGGCTCTAGTCTACCCAATAAATCAAGAATACCGGAATTATCACTCCTGCTTCACAGATGAGGAAACTGATACTCAGTTCATTTTCCATAACCACTGGTACACCAAGCGATTTGGGTAGCCTTTTGACATTGATTGTTTCTTGATCAGTCTTTTGATTTTCTTTAGCCAAGGGCTGACAATGAAGAACCTATGTGGTATCTTCTATGACAATAATGCCTTTGGCAAGCGTAATTTTCCATGTGTTGATTGATGGAAACTAGAATAAACATGTGGGGAAGTTTCAGATGGTTTAGAAGGAGCAGGTTTTAACCAATCAGAGTAGTTTGGGGCTACTCAGGGAGCTTCAGATTCTCTTAGCAGAACTACTGAAGATCCTAGGATCCAGGGAAAATGGATGAGACTCAGGATCCAGGCCTGATTCTTAGATGGATGGACAGTACCCATGACCAGCATCCAGGGAAGACTGGCCAGAGGGATCGGTGGGTGCTGCCCTCCCCATGGAAACCAGCTGCTTTCTTTAAACCATGCCTTGACTAGGCATTTTCTGGAGAAGAGCAGCAGAGTGCACTGGTGAGGTTCCTGGATACAAGAGTCACGCTTGGATTCAAATACTGGCTCCACACTTACTACATGTGTGGTCTTGGACAGATTAGATTGTCTCTCTCTGCCTCAGTTTTCTCATCCATAAAATAGAAATAAGGGTTGTCAAGAGGCTTAACTGAGGTAATACATATAAACGAGTTTAGACCAGTGTCTAATACGTAGTAAAGACTCAGTAAATTCTGTCTATTGTTATTAAAATTATTAATGAGTATCTCAGAATTAGAGGTTAGTGTAGAATCAAATGTTAGATGCATGTTTCAGATACTTCCCTTGGTTAATAAATCACCTTACCTCCACTTTTGCTTTGACTGAGCAAGTGTGTTTGTAAAATTATAATATTGTGTTGATAGGATAGGTATTGGCTTGCAGATAACAGTTGGGCATAGCTTTCCAGTGGGACTTTCACAGCACAGTAAACCCAGTATTTGCCCTCCTGTGCCTCTTGTCATGTTGCAGAGGCACCATGTGCTCCAATCGTCTGTCACTGCGTAAAGACTATGTGAAGTCTAGTGGTTTCAGGCAGTGGTGGGCAAACCATTTCTGTAAGGGCTGGAGAATAAATATTTTAGGCTTTGAGGGCCACATATGGTCTTCGTTGCATATTTTTCTTTATTTTGTTTTGTTTTGTTTTACAACCCTTTAATAATGTACCAAGTCATACTTAGCTCACAGGCTGTACAAAAATATGTTGCAGGCCAGATTTTACCCACAGGCCATAGTTTGCAGACCTTTTTCTTAAAACAACATTTATTGTTATTATCCCTTATGGTTCTGGGATTTGATTGGCCTTGGCTAGATGGTTTTCACTTAGAGTTTCTCATGTGGTTACAGTCAGATGGTGGCTGGGCAGTCAGACGGTGGCTAGACTTGGAATTTCCTTGAAGCCTTCCTCAGTCACGTGGTTGAAGTAATACATATAAAATCAGTTAGTTGATGCTGGTTGTTGGCTGGAACACCTGCAGATGGCCCCTCCACTTGGCCTTAGCCTCCTTTCAGCATGGCAGCTGCATTTCCAGAGGGAGAGCTAGAGAAATGCTGTATCTCCTTTTATATCCTGGCCTCAGAAGTCACATCATGTCATTTCCAACCTCACATTCTCATTGGAACCAGGTCACTAAGGCTGGCTCATGTCTGAGGGAAGGAAAATTAGACTCCATTTCTTGATGGGAGCAGTTTCAAAGAATTTGCAAACATATTGTGAAAGCACATACCATGGAAGCTCTCAGTCCACAGAACTCTCTGAGAAGCTTCTGCAGTGTTGCTACTGTGGTTGGCTTTTGATTTAGGGATGGACAACATTCACCTCAGACTTTCCCAGGATGTCTCAAAATAAACAAGCAAGCTTACTCTCACCCATAAACAGTTGGACACCGTGGTGTGGTGGAGTGGTTGTGGAAATAATGTGCATGTTCCCACACACCCTCAACTTCAAAATCCTAGATCCAAGAGCCCATTCTCTTGCCAGCATTTCTGGGTTTCAAGGAGAATTAGTCACATGTGTTTGGCATTTCCCTAATCTCGATACCGAATTCACTAGTCCACTGCAGAGGGCAGCCAGTACCACTGTTTGCTGTCTTCAGGGAATTGGAGTGCAAATAAACCAAGATTAACAGACGTAACTGTAAAAATTTTTTTGCTGGTGAAAATATTTCTGTACTGACATTGACTGATTCTCATTGTTTGGAAAGTTGTGAAAAACCTCACCAAGGCATTGGCAGTCTGGGAGATCAGTTTTCAGTGGTCTTTCAAAGAGTCTCTAGATTGTAATGCTGAAGCATGTCAGTCAGAAAGGGAGCTTCAGTCAGTTGCAGGGTGTTGCTCTAGCATGAGTAGTCTTCTCATTAACTCGAACTTGGTACACAACCAGCTTGGTGGTGCCAAAGAGGAAAATTTAGTTCCTTGTTGCTAGCCTGGCTCCAACCATCTGTCTAAAACATGTAACTCTGTAGATTCAGTTTTCAAGGATATTTTATTCAATCCAAATTTCTTGGGAATTTACTCTGGATCAAGCAATGTGCAGATAGGAGATGTGATTGGAAGGCAGCTCAACTAACCTGTTCCAGGATTAAGACATTTTAGAGTACTGGGGGAGGCAGTTTGCAATCTAGGTGCTCTGTTCTTCTTTCCAACTAATTTGGTTGCACGTTTTGTGGTGAGACACAGGGTAGGGTGGGGAGACAGCTAACTGGGGTTGTGCCCATCTGAGATTTGTCTGGAAGCCTTGAGGAAAAAAACCTGGGCTTGTACATTGCACTTGTTTCCCCTTTCCTTGAGTCAGTGTTCACTCCCCAGTCTCAAGCAGACTCACTTTCCCCTGCTGAGTCTCCCTTTTGGACTCCTGCAGCTGTGTTCCCTCTTCTCCTTTCCTCCTGTTGTTCCTGAGTATCTTGTTTAGCTGATGTTCAGTCAGTGTCAGCAACAGTTAATTACACTGGTTTTCTAAACATTGTTTCATCCACATTAGGCACAAATTCAAATTAGCATTGGTCAAATTGCTTTAACTCAGTTGCGTGGTAACCCCATTTGTTTGCATTTTATTTATATGATATGAAAAAACCATTTAAATCTCTCGGGCTTATGTTTTTCACATTGTATTCCCAACTACTGTTTTCAAATAATAATTTCCATATTATCAAATTATTGGATGTATCTGTCTACTTTAACATTTACAAATACCACCAGAGAATCACTAGGCTAGAGAGACCTTTCTAAGGTCATGAGAATTATTCCCTTGACTCCCAACAATTTTCATAAATGACAAGAATGGATAATGATTTCAAATAGGCGGGCTGATCTGAAGGGAAGTAGCACTCTGTTTTGCTGATTTTGCAACCTGCAAGGTGAGTTAGCAGGTGGCAGTGAGACTCTTGGCTGCATTTCTTGAACTCTCCACAGCCAGGTGTTGTAAAGAATATGGTTCCTACCCTCCAGGAGTGCATTATGGCAGCAGATTGATCTTTGTATCCACCCCTAATTCACATATTTAAAGACTATTAATATTGACTTGTGTTTCTCAGATGTTCCAGAAAGAAAAAAAAATAAAGCATTTCAAACTGCGAATAATATTTAAATAAATATCATCCTTCCCTCTATGGGTACATGTACTTGTAACTTTCTTCCCCACCATTGGTTCACTGGACTTCAGGTCTCAGCTTTTGATGATCTGGCTATCACCGGTGTGGAAAAATGGTACCCTGGGAGCCCACCTGTGAAAGGGAATTTGTGGGTGATGAGACCATTACGAGTACTTGGAATGGCTAACAGAGCCAGGAAATTTTTAAAAAATAGACAAAGCTGAAAACATCCAGTAGTGCTCTAAGCTGACATTGGTCAGTTGGAAATGTGGATGAGGAGGCCTGGGGCCCTGTCCTGCAGGATAAGAAGAGGGCAGAGCGTGGGTGTCCTGGTGCCATGGTAGGCTGATGCCCTTTGTGCAGCTAGTGCAAGAAAGAAGGGGCTTGTGCAATGCGAGAGCGGCCTGGGGAAGCCAGCCCCTCCCTGAGGCACCACTGCAGATGTCTATCAGGAACTGGACTTTCCAGTTTCGTGCCTACTGCAGGAGACAGCAGTTCTCCACATGTGTTTACTGCCTTCTTCAGCAGGGAGCCTTGGGGGAGCCCGCTCCCTAGCCCCCGCGAGCCTGGGACTTCCTTATGTACTTTACACGTCTGTGAAGAACAGCAGCAGCATCCCCCTCCCTCAAACCGTGGAATCTCAGAACGAGGGCCTTTACTCATAACTTAGTTCAACCCCTGTATTCATTGATTTAGAAATAATTTTAAGCTTGCAGGAAAATATCAAGTGTATCACAGAGAACCTCTGTATATGCTCTTTACCAGTTAGTATCTTGTCCTGTTGACTTTGTCATTCCTTCTCTCTCCCCCACCTGCTCACACGTGTGTGTGCATGCCAATACACACACACACACACACACACACACACACACTTATGTGTATATGTGTATTTGTTTCTGAACCATTTGAAGGTTGTGAACATCAACTAAATCATTCTCTGTGCCCTAAATACTTCAGTGAGTACTTCCTAAGAATAGGGACATTGTCTTATGTAATCTCAGTGTAGTTATCATCGGCAGGAAATGTAGCCATCTGCCATCCGTGTTCCAATTGTGTCAATCAATCCAATAATGTCTTTTATTACTTTTCCCCCTCACTATTGGGATCCAGCTCTGGATCACATATTGCATTTAGTTGTTGTTCATCTGGAACAGTTTCTTACCCCTTCTTTGTCTTTCATGTCATTGACATTTTTGAACCATTTAGACCCCACATTTATTTTTCACATGAGGAGTTAAGGTATTTCCAGAATTACACAGCTAGTTATGAAAGAAGCAAGACTAAGAACAGGACATTTGAAACACAGAACAGATATGTTTCAAATTAAATTACTAAACTGGAAGGCATCACTTGACTTCACTAAATATTTATTAAGTTTTCTTCAGCTATACGATCACTTCAAAATCTAAGACATCTCTGAGGTAGACAATTGCTCACCCGTAGAACCAGAATTTGTTATCCTAAAAGGGCTTAATGCTCACACCTACACTTAGCAAGAAAAAAAGACCTTTAACATTAAATTTTCTTTAGAAAAATACAACTTTTTGTGGTTGCTTTATTTTGCCCAGCAAAACCAACTACTGTCTATACCAGCACGCAGTGATTGAGATAGTTAATTGGGAAACAAAACTGAAAACAGAGAAAAGGCTGAGCTTTGCAATTCAAGTGCACAGTAGTAGTTTATCAATTTGGAAAGATTAAAGTCCAGTGGATTAGAGCAAAGTGGTTTTAGGAATTTAGGAGTACAGCAGTCTTTTGGCATTCTCGATGAAAAGGAAAATTCCACTGAGCCTGTCAGGTCGTGACCAATGATAAAGTGTCCAAGTGTTGTGTGTTCACGCCTGTGCCTGCACACGTGTATGCACGTGTGTTAGGGAGAAAGGTGGGGAGGGCAGATGTGTGTGTTTATTTGTTTGTTTGTCTTATTTTCCTTTTTCTTTCAGCAAAGGAGAGGAAATTTCGATTGAGAGAATGAACCAATCTTTAGTTAGGTCCTGAAAATTTAACTGTGGGGGCACAACCTGCTGTCGCTGGAGCCACAGTGGCTGCTCCTCTCTGAACTCCTGTCCCCCTGCCTGGGCCTCCTGTCCCCTCTGTGCTCCCACAGGGAATGTTCAGACAGCAGAGTCCCTCCTCTTCTAGAGCTTGCTTTCCCTCTCCCAAGTGGCTTCTCTTCCTGCTGGCAGAAAACACAGCCAGTTCAGCAGCACTCTCTTATGGGTGTTGATCCAGCTGTGTGCCAGTGGAAGCCCAGCACAGTAGGAAAGAGGGGGTGGTGGCGGGAAAGTGGCAAGAAGAGTAATACCTGTAGTTGCGATGACCATTTGTGTGCCCACTGTGTGCCGAGCCCTTTCTGTTTGTCAACTCAATTATCCTCATAACGATCCATGAGGTGGGTGGTGTTTCTCACTTCATAGCAGATACCGAAGCCCACAGTGGCTGTAGGACCTGCAGAAGGTCCTGGGAGCCCTGAGCCAAGTCTCACTGGCTCCACAGCCCTTGCTGTTGGTGTCCTCTCCTCTCTGCCCTGAGGCTCGGCTCTCTCAGAAGGTATTTGCATTTAAATGGCAGTCTCTTCCATTTTGAGAGCTCTACAGTTTGTAAAGTCTCCATGGAGCCTACCAATCGGTGGGGTGGGGTTAGTTCCACCTGATGACTAAGGGCCTTGTACAGGTTCCAAAGCAAGAAATTGGTGGTGTCAGGCCTTGAACCCAGCTCGGATGATTCTGTGCCCAGTGTAACACTTCCCTTTCTAAAGCCAGCAAAGCTTCCCGTTGCTCTTACAATGGAGGCCACACCCCGACCTTGACTGCCAAGCCCTCCTGAGATGGCTTCATTCATTCCTTCACCCACCTCATGCACAACACCCTTCCCTGCACCTGCTCCCCCTTGAGCCACGCTCGTCTTCTTTTAGCTCCACCGCTTTTCCAGGATGCTCCCACCTGAGGCCCTGTAGGAATAGTACAAAGTTCCTCCGCGGCTCGGAGTGGGGGAGTCTGGGCTCAGTCAGAGCCCTGCAATGTGCCTCACCCTTTCCTTTCTTTATTTTCATGAATCATAATGAGCAATCATATGTTTAGCTAATTATTCACATTCTCTGGTAGACTATGTAAAGGGGATATTATTGAGTAGGTTCTGTTGTCAATTTTGACACTGGCAAATTCCCCAATAGGGGACCTAGTAAGGGTCAATGCCCTGGAACACGAAAGTAGGGGACACGGAAATGACAGTGTCATGGACACTGCTGTTGGAAAGCTGGCCCACTAGTGAGGAGCAGGAGAGCCTAGAGGAAAGCTTTAAATTCAAGAGTGACCAGAATAGCATGGGGACATCTGTTGTGGAGGCCCGTGCTTTAACAGATAAAAAGAGTTTTAGTTGAAAAGGGGAAGTACATTCTAGGCCAAGAGAGCACAGAATAAGACACAAAATCGTCTAAGGACCCAGCATCCAGAATTACAAATAGACTTTACATATGTCATTTCCCTCAATTCCCATTAATAACCCAATAAATGTGGGCACCAGAATGTAAGCACTACTAGTTCATGGATTTTGGTCCCTTTATTCGTTATTATATTCCTGGCTTCTACCAAGTGCCTGGTCGCACTTTGGTAGGTGGTTAATAAATGTTTATTGAATGAATAAGGTAGGTACTCTGCTTTACAAATGAGAGAATACAGTTAAGAAGTAAGGCAAGATTATATAGCCTGTAAGTAGGAGAGCCAGACTTTTAAGAAAATATGGGAAAGTATGTTTTATAGTGATGGAGATGAAAAAGGGCATTTAAAGCATAACATGTAAACTAGATATAAAGGAAACAATTGACAGATTTGGTTACAAAAATATTTTTTTAATTAATTCATAGAAAAATATGGTTTAAAGAAAGTATCGGACTATATAAAAATATGTAACATGATTAAAAAACAGTGTTGAGATCCTTAATATATAAAGAGCATTTATGAATCAACAGAAAAAAATAAATACTCCAATAGAAAAATGGACAGATGCATAAATAAGTGGTTCTCAAAGGAATAAATAAAAATAACCAAAGAAAATAAGTGGTAAAATATATAAATTTATGTATAAAGGTATTTATATAGTCACTTCATATGAAATGAAAATGTAAATGTTAACAGTGCAATGTTATTTTAGGTAGAGTCTGACTAAATGCAATATTGGTCAAGGTCTGAGGAAGCAGATACTCTCACACATTGGGTGTAAGAGTATTGATTGGTACAATCTTGCTGGAAAGCAGTCCAGCAATATACATTGTATTTCAAAATGTAAAATGAGTATTCTCTTCAATTCAAGATTTTAGCTATTCTAAGGGGATAATCAAACAATTCTATCAAAATGTTTTTACAAGTAATTCTCACAGTGTTCTTTATAATATAATGAAAATTGGGGGAGAACTTAAATGTCTATCAATAAGGGATTAGTTAAATTATGATATAGCTATACAATGGATTTCAGTGCAGCCATCTCCTAGGATGATATATATAGTAAGGGTTGGGAAACTATGGCTCACAGGCCAAATACAGCCCCCTGTCTGATTTTGTTAATAAAGTTTTATTGGAACACAGCCACACCCATTAATTTAGGTATTATCTATATGTGAATTAATTTATGTAATGTTAGCTGCCAAATGGCAGACTTGAGTTGTTGCAACAGAGACTGAATGGCCCAGAGGCCTGAAATATTTATTATCTGTCCCTTTACAAATAAGTTTGCTGACCTCTGATGTATAGCTGTATGCATTGACGTGGAAAGCTCTCTGTGGCATATTATTGAATGGAAAAAGTAGGGCACAAAATTATGTGTGTAGTGTGATCCCTGTTATATAAAACCATGTGGTGACAGGGGGGTCATAAAAAGCACCTTAAAGAATGCATTTTTAGGAGAGATGTCTTGAATTATGTTCACCAAAATATTCTGCATTATCTGTGAGACTTTAAGTGGGTTTTCTACACTTTTTTTTCTTTTTTTTTGGTGGCTGGCTGGTACAGGGATCTGAACCCATGACCTTGGTGTTATAAGGAAATTATTGCATTTTTGAATTGAAAAGTAAATTTGAGAAATATTTGCATAAATAAAATGAATACATGACTAGTACCTTTATTATGTAGAGTTCATTTAATTGTTTTTCAAACAGAAAAAGAATTTGAACTAACTCACAAAAGAGGAAATAGAACTGTTAAGCGGGCATAGAGGAACTATCAAAGCATTGCAAATAATGCAAATTGAAATTGTTTTGTTTTTTAAATTAGTAAATTTTAAACCTACCTGGTACTGGTTGGGGATTCAGTGAAACTCGTTTTTCATAAATTGCTGGTGGCCATATACCACCATAGGGTTGTTATAATTTTGGAAAATAATTTGGCAATATTTTAATGCCTTTTAATATACACCTTGAATTTATGTACCCTTTAACGTACACCTTGAAATAGTAATCTGACATTTAGGAAGATACACTTCTAAAGAAATACTGTTCAATTTGAGAAACACTATATACAAGTTGTCCAAACATTGTAAAGGTTTTTAATTTAAAGCTAAATGGAATTGAACATAAAAGCCCATGTGTGCTATATTTACCACAATGGCAAAAGTCTCTGTAGGATGCTTCCAAGTGCGGATGAGGATGTGGAACAACTGACATCCTCATGCATTGCTGGTGGAAATGCAATGCAGCCTGTCTGGAAAACAGTTTTTCAGTTTCTTATAAAGTTAAACATATGCTTATCATATAATATGCAACAATTCCACCCCAAGGTATTTACTATCAAGAAATGAAAACTTATGTTCACACATGCACATGAATATATTTATAGCAGTTCTATTTGTAATTGTCAACAGTGGAACCAACCCAAATGCTCTTTGGTGGTTGAACAGATAAACGTGGTACATGCACGCAGTAGACCAGCACTCAGTGATAAAAAGGAACATGCTATTGATACCCACAGACCTGAATGAGTCTTAGTGGCATTATGCTGAGTGAAAGAAGGCAGTCTCAAAAGCTCACACGCTGTGTGATTCCATACATATGTCCCTGGAAAGACAAAACTAAAGGATGGAGAACAGATAAGTGGTTGCCAAGTGTTAGGGGTGGTGAAGGGTGGGACTATAAAGGGATAGCATCAGGGAGTTCTTTGGCGTGACGGATCTGTTCTGTATCCTGACTGTGGAGGTGGTTACACAAACAAATACATGCGTTGTAATACACCAAAACCCAGTTATTCTTACTGTATGTTAATTTAAAAAACAAAATGAAAATAAACCTGTAATAGAAAAGAACTGGAAGATAATGCACTAAAATTACAAAGTTATTTAAGGTTATGGGATCATGGACAATTTTCTTTCTTCTCTTATTTTCCCAATTTCACATGAGAAAATTATTTTCATAACTAAAATAGTATAATTATAAACATACCTATCCAAGAACTCTAAAGTCATAGAACTGTAGGAAGTTTGGGAAAGAAACAAATAGCCTTTTATACTGAAATAGTGTCTGAAGACACCATTCATCATGGGCCATCAGGGGCAGTTCAAATGGTGTCCAGTAATCTGTTTATGAAATTAATAAAGTATGCAATTCACTTTAGGACATGGAAGTAATTGGGGAATTTTTGCTTTGTTAAAAGCCTCTTTTGTGAGGGTACCTCAAAAAGCTCATGGAAAAATAGAATTAAAAAATAATTCAAATATTTTCATTAACTTTTTGAAGTACCTTTGTATTTGTAGAATTCTCCATTCATCTTTGATGCCAAATCAGTGAGATTGTGTCATATGGCAACAACAGCCCCATGTAAACATGCGTTATCTCATTAGTTCTGCACATCCCACCCCCACTGAAAGGTAAGTACGGTTAGTGCATTCTCTTCTGTTTGCCAAGAAGACACTGAGATACAGAGACAGTCTAATGTGAGCAGTGGGCAATAAAAATGCCATTTGCCTTAAATTTTCTCTCAGGAGATAGACTGCATTACTTGTGGCTTGCCAATAATGATATAAAAGGTAATATTATCACGTCTTTTCTCTTGAGAATTTCCTGGACATCATTAGAAATGAAATAAATGTTGTATGCCTTGGGAGAGAAAGTAATTGTTTTCTTATTGAAAATTCGCGAGTGCTTTGGCTGTAATGACATTCTCCCGTCTGCTTGGTTTTCAGGATTTTATATTGCACGCTGGTTCTGCCTCTGCACTACATCAATCCCTTCTTTTCATACATCTTCCTCAACGTGCAGCTAATGGTCCTACAAGTCCTTCACTTTTACTGGGGTTATTTCATCCTGAAGATGCTCAAAAGATGTATATTCTTGAAGGTAAGGATGTCCAAGTATTATTACTCTTAAGAAGCAGACTTCATGCCAGATTAAAGGTGAGGCCCAGAGGATGGAATGTTCAAGTAAATTCGTAGTTTTAACCGGTATTCTTTTTTTCTTGATTCGATCATTACTGGTACAACTTCTCTAAAATATAGCTAGATTTTTCATAAGTAGGTCTCTAAGGTGCTTTTAAGAAATTGCATTCATTAGAGGGTATGTTATTTTGACATGTTTTAATCCAAAAATTGATTGTTGCTTTTTAAAGAATCCCTTAATGAGTCAAAATTTGCCCTAGTTTGGGATAAGCTATATGATGGTAGTTGAGTAATATTTCAGAGCCTTATGTTTACCTTTACTGAGCATCCAATTTACACATAAATTTCTCCCCCTAAGCTTGCTCCTACTCTGAAATATTGTCCATCTTTTAGCTATACTTTGTTTCTGAAAACATTTTTTTAATCTAAATAATAACAAATTGATGATATCTTTCAGATGATAGAAGGTTTTTTGTTTTGTTTTGAATTCAGATCTGGGCTTTAACTCCAGAACAGGGCAAGGGAAGGGCTACAGAAATGAATAAGACACAGTCACTGTCTTAGGGGAACAGCCCACCATCTTGTGGGAGAATGTTCACCTGCTAGCAACTGACTATTACGTATGGAATGTCCTGTGTTAAATAGCAGTCCCAGAGACTTGCTGTGGAAGGAAAGATAAAACAGAAATTGACTCAAGGGACCAGGGAAAGTTTCACCGAGTGATGGAGTTTTAGTTGAGCCTTTAAGGCAAGCAAAACAATCAGATCACACTCCTACTCTCTGAATATTGTCCTTCTTTTGGCTATACTTTGTTTCTGCAAATGTCTTTTTCTGTAAATATTAATAAATTGATATTTGTTCTTCTTTGTCTTTAAATCATACAGCTAACGGAGTTTTAATTAATGATCTGTCAAGTAGAAAGTTACAGCTGGCCCATTTTGGGGTGTTACTGTCTATGTATAGCACAACATTATGTCACCATCATAATGGGTGACTCATATTTAACAAGTTGGTAATTAGTCTGATAAACTCATTTTGTATCGACTCTCTAACTCATTTTCCTACTTTAGCAAAGGTGTCTCAAAGATCATTGACGAGTTGACAAATGAAATGGGCATTGCAATAAATGACCTCTGGGATTTCCACCATTTCTTAGCTTCTAGATCTAGACAGAGGTGGAAATTGGGCTACATCTGGATTAATCCACGGGATCCAAACCCTTGACCTTGGTGTTATAACACCAAACTCTAAGCAACTGAGCTAACCTGCCAGCCTATTTTTTTTTTTAACTAAATTATTGACATGAGCTTGTTTTCTTGAGAGCTGACTTTTTTTCCCTAAGGTTTGGGTGCCAAGAAAAAAACTTTCATTGAAGGCTTCTAGTTTATTAAAATTCCAAATAGTTTTTCTATGATCTCTGAAGAAGTTTTTGAAGTAACTGAGGTAAGATTAAGAATGTGAACAGTCAGACAATTTGCACATGCCATGGTTGGCGTAAAGGAAGGGACCTAACTGAGCCTATAATTCTGTTGGGTCAAGGCTTCCTGGAGTTCCTGTCCTCACGCAAAAATTGTTCCCTTATTAACTGGTGAGTGATAATAATTACAGGCCTGGAAGGTATCCCAGGGAGTGGAGCCTGGAAACCAGAAGACACTCTAGTTGGTTTCATCATGATTTTTGTATTTCTAATCTCTAATGGGTCCTGCCAGGCCTGATTAGAAACCCAGTGTGTTGGGGAGCTGTGGACAAGAATCTCTGATTTCTCAGCCTATACTTTAGAAAAGCTGTTTCCAGTTGCAATTTGACAGCAGTTGCAAAGGCCCCTGCAGCCCTCATCCTTGTAGCTTGTGTGACTTCAGCTGGCTTGCATGTGCACTCCGTTTTCCACAGCAGTGGCAGAACTGGCTGTGAAATCAGTTTATTCCTCCAAAGCTGTCAAGCCTCTTTTTAAAGAGTGGTATTTGAAGGCGTAGTTGCATTGCAAAGGGGAGGAAAGGGACAGAGGCAGGAGTTGAAATTCTTAGAGGAACAACTGACAAATCAGTTTTCAACTCTATTTAATAAGTATTTAGCATTTAATGCAACCTCATCTGTTACTAAAGAGACTAAGTCTTGGATACTTTAAAAATGGAATTGCAAAAGTTCATAGGCCTCCAAAAATTTCTTTAAAATCTTAAAAGGGAGACTGAGAATTTGTCCCTTTAGTTCCTTACATGTGGTAGGTTCCCAGTAAGTCATTTTGAATATGCAAATGAATACATAATTTGGGAAAACAAACCACACTGTTTTGGGTGAAAAGTTACAAAATAATTTATTGATCATTTTTGGTCTCCATGAATTTTCATGGAAGACTGAAAAAGAGAAAGTGATTATAATTCTTAAAAATAGCATGTTTTTGGTAACATCCCGGTCTTATTTTCCATAACAATAGTGTTATTGCCCACGTGTGATGAATGAGGGCCTCTCACCATTAGCTTTTGTTCCTGAACACCTTAAAATAAGAGTATCACTGTAATTTCAAGACATTAACTGTCCTGTGTTCAGGACACTTGTTAGCAGGCATCTTGCTGCCTGAGAACAAGCACTGACACTGAAATTTATCTGGTTCCTATGAAATTAGTGATTTTGTGATGAACTACCAGCCCGCACAGCACATCAGGAACTGTGACAGGCTGACATATTCATCTTGTCATTCTCTTTGCAAACATGAGAAGTGCAGTGAGAGAAAATTAAAAGGAACATAGTATACTTTTGTTTAATATTACTTAAGAGAACTCGATCATCTTTAAGCTTTTATTTTCTTCTTTTTAAAAACCATACTGGGTCCTGGCCAACTCAAGCATGTCTCTGTGACGTCTTACACTGGTGAATAGCCAAGACATGCCCATGGGGAGCTAGAGCATGCAGCCACTGAGCCAGGGTGGAGAGACTAGCCCCTTGGCAACCTGCCCCAGCCATCTGCAACTCAATAGGCAGCATCTCTGAAGTTCACAGAATGACACTTCGCATATGCTGAACTGTTTTACTTAAAGAAAGGAACACACTAATAAACATGAGGAAACTCAGGCATAGACCAAAATTCACACAGTAATTTCATGGCAAGGAGATGATTAGAACTCGAGTCTCTTTTCTTGCGACGCTTTGCCTTTTTAAAAATTACTCTTTATTTGAATTAAGGGCAGAAAGTTAATAAGCAGAAATACCCAGAAAATCAATTTTAAATACTTGTATAGAGTAAAAAATAATGAGTAATCAAGATAATAGATTAAAATGTAGCACAAATCCTTTAATTTACTTTTGAATGTTTTTAAAGCATTAAAAAATGTTTTATTAATTTTTTTAAAAACCCAAATCACTTCCAAGTAAAGCAATTAGATAGCTAAGAGTACAGACTCTGTAAAGATTCAAACCTTAGCTCTCCCATTTACTGTCTGTGATCTTGGGTGTATTACTTCTATTTATTGCCTCACTTTCCTCACCTGTAAAATGGGGATGATAATTATTAGTACTTGACTTAAAGGGTAGAGCCCTTAGAACCGTGTCTGCACATAGCAATCACATGATAAACATTGGCTGCCATCATCATTATCATTATTACTACTTAAGCAGGTTCTTTCTACCAAATTACAGGTTGCTGGGCATTGAATCTCAGTCAAGCCTATTCCTGTTGCTTAGACAGACAGTAGTACTGCAGCTGATGGCAGATGTCAGAATCCTTGACTTTCAGCCAAGGTTCCAATGACAGTTTTCTAAGCTGTCTTTTGCCACTTACTTTCATGACTTACATTCCAAATGACCCCTTTTTTCACATTCTCTCAGATGTCAGCATATTAGGGAAGAAATAAGAAATCTGTAACATCCAAGGAGCCTCCAAGTCTCTTTTGTTTAGTAATAGCAGATGTAAAAATTGCACTTTGCTGAACAAGACTTCATAAAATACCACAAAGACTGATGATTGAAATAAAGTATTATAAAAGTGCTATCAATTTATATTTCTATATTTCTGCATATGTACACAGATTAACTAGCTTTACAATTTAGTCATGAAACAACAGTGGGATTTGTCAACTTGTAATGACAAAAATAACTATGCTAAGTTGCTTAGCTTAAAGAATTCCAAATTTGAATATTCTTTCACACTATACATTCAGCTCAATAACAAAACGGAATTTCCACAGAACTGTAGAACTAAAAGAGACCACAGACATCTGTCATGACCCCACGGCACCCCTCCTCAGGGTCCCACTCTCGTCTGCCGATCACCACACATGGCCACAGGAGTGAGTTCCTGCTGACTGAGTCTTGTGGTCACTCTGTGCAGCAGCTGTTGTTATCCCTCTTTCATACAGGAAGAGCACGTGGCTGAATGAAGTCACATGACTTGCCCAGTGTCACACAGCAGTGGGATTCACACCCTGGAAGCCTGAGACTTCAGAGCCTGTGGTGCTAATGCTATGCTCTTCTGTTTCCACAGTAGTTCTGCATTTGTGAACACATGGCCTCAAACGTGAGGAATAGGTGTTGCACGTGTGTGTTTACGTGTGTTTCTCTGTGGTGTATTTATTGTGTCTTATGCTTGATTTTCACATATTTCAGAATTGTATCTTTGACCTCGCTGAGTTATCTTTATCATTACTTTACAAGTAATTGATTGATTAATCCCAGGTTTTCACAGAGGGCACTCTAGAAAATCTCATTAAGTGTATCCCCATTAGAGGATTTTTCTGGCTTAAAGCAATCATGAGCTGAGTTTCTATAAACCTGAAAGGGTAGAGTTGTTTAAAGAAGTCAAAGTTGAATAGGCAAACATCTGCATGACTCTGTGATAATAAAAGCAAGACAGTGCATTATGAGTGAGATGCAGGCCAGTGGGGAAACTGGCCCCTCCCAGTCTCCTGCCCCCATAGAATTACTGTTGCTTTGCCCCTGACTGGGAGGCCTCATGTTAGACCCACAGCTACAACAAGGGCACCGAGATGAGGGCTGGGGAGGAGACCCAAGCACACATTTGTAATTTGAAATGAAAGAAGCACAGACCTGAGAGGAGGGGTCCATCTGCCAAACGGGGAAACGCTCAGAAGAGGAAAGAGCCTTCCTAAGGTCATGCAAAACAGGACTAGAACCCATGCCGCGACCTGGTTTTCTCTACCCCAGGATAACACTGTCTGGCATTTTCTTACACTGGGATGTTCAATATCTTTTCCCAAGCTACTTGAAAATTCTTCTTTCTGCCGTTTCTTTCTAAAACAACTCCTGTTCCTGTCAGCACAGCTGTGGTGATGGCCACGTCCAGATGCTGCAGCGCCCTCTCTGCTGCTGAGCACAGCAGCGTGTCTTTTCAGCTCTTAGTGCCAGGCAGACTGACCTGTGGTGGAAAAAGATTACGTTAGGATTTTTAAATAAGTAAAACAATATTTTATTTCCATTCTCTTCAGTCCACCCTCTGTTGCTTTGGAAGTAGGTGTGGAAGGCAGCTGGATGCCAGCAGTGGGGTGAGGACTGCTGCTTCACTGTGGCAGACCCGCTTCCCTGCAGTTGCCCGAGTCACCTAATTGTACGAGTGGTTTTCATACCTTCTTTATTGCATTCTAGCTCCCTTGTGTGTACCCTTAAATTTCTTGTCTAATGTGTTTACTAACCCTGGTTTTCAAAATACTATTAGTTTGAAGGTATGGACTGCTCAAGTCCTTTGATGACAGGCACTGAAGCAGTCGTGACACAAAGGGACAGGTTCAAGATGAGAACTGCTGAATGAAAGCTTCTCCTTGATACCTGTGGCATTCAAGGCCTGCCTTTGTTTCCTCCACCCCAAAGCTGACTGTGATGGCCTCCTGAGCCATTGATCATACCTTGCTGAAGGTGGAAAGGCGGGAGGGCGATGGGGAAGATCTAAGTAAAAAGATCAGAGAAGCTCTGAGATCTCTTTCTCCATGATTTTAAACACCGTTTTACAAAAATGGAGTTAATCTTAATATAATCTTGGGAGGAACAGATAGCCTTCATTTTATTAGTGGAGAAAGACACACACACACACACACACACACACACACACACACACACACACACACACACGTCTTATGTGGAACTTGGGTTTTAGACTAAGGGAACAGGCACAATTCGTGGCCTGTTAATAAATCTACACATTCACACAAGGATGTAAAAGTCTTATTAATGGGATCTTGGGCCAGAGAGATTGTTAAAAGCAGGTGTGGGGAGACTGCACGCTGGTCAACACCGTCCCTGTTAATCTCCCACTATTTTCTGGCTGTACCCGCCCCGCCCCCCCC
>NW_007726504.1:98933-107740 GCF_000696425.1 Galeopterus variegatus
CCCCCGTACCACCTCCCCACCCCCCACCACCTAAGTCTCAGAAGAGAGCTTTAGGTAACACAAAAGAAACCTTATTCCTGAGAACTCGTTCAGTTTGTAGATAGGGGAAAAGGAATGGGTTTTTAAAAACATTTTCATTTTGATTTATCATGTGGGCTTTAGCGCCTGAGTGATTTATGATGCAGATGGCTTGATCCATGTGCTGTTTTGTGAACAGCAAGTATGCCATCTGTGGAACTCTGGACTCTAAAAGGAGCTGTGTTCTTCCAGTGATGTCTCCTCACCACATGTGACGGGCTCTGGAGCCCCTGAGCAGAGCAGCACTGGGTGCTCACTCTTCCACGGCTCTGCAGACGGTGCTCTGAAGGCCTGGCCCGAGACATGTCATTTCCAACGGGACTTGGCCTCAGTATTGCTCCGAGCAACTGGTTGCTTCTGTAATGTTTTCAGTGTGAGCCTGGCAACGTGCTCCTGTCTTTCAAGGGAATAAATTGGCTATGCTAGGTCATTTAGCTGGGTTGGAATCACTGGCCCAACTCCAGAGTGGGACTGAGGCCTGGCTGCAGTGGGGACATTGGCTAAGGTCAGAACTGACCCTATGTGGGAGCTACAACAGTTGCCCACCTACCTAATAACTGTAAAGCAGCCTCCCGCTCTGCCTACACTGGATGGATACTGGCTGCTAGAAAGAATGTGAAGAAAGTACAGGCTTGGGGAGGGCCCCAGGATTTCGGCTGTCCAAAGGGAGAGGGCAGCGTAGGGACTGAAACCGCAGGGAGGCCTGGAGCAAGCTCCGTCTGCTTTGAAACTTCCCCTTGCCCTGTTCTTCCCCACCGTCAGCTGAGAGTGCGTGTGTGCGCGTGCGTGCACGTGGTGTGCACACGCAGGAGGACTTGGGGTGCTCTGGGCTTAGATCCTCCCACACCTGTGAGGGCCTGGGGAAAGCTGGGCTGGGCAGAGGGAGAAGTTGAACTGTGATACGGCTGCAAAAGAGGCCTCACCACCCTCTCGAAAGCTCCAGAACGGGGTGGCCCCTCAGAGATGCCCACTAGAGGCAAGAGTGCTGGGCCTCTGTCCCCAGACATTGGCCTGCCCCTGGGTGTGGGCTGCCCTCTGGAGAGGAGACATAGCTGAACAAGGCAGCCCAGCCAAGGGCCACCACAGGGAGGGGCAGAGCGGTGGGGCTGCCGCAGCAGGGTTAGCGCCCCTGCGCCGAGGGCCTGTGCCCGCCCCGTCCACCGGGCCTCCCTCCTGCCCTCCCGCCCCAGGTGCGAGGCCGGCCCAGGCGGAGGACGCGCGTCCCAGACGTCAGAGCGCCCCGGCCACCCGGCCACCCGAGGGCTGCGGTCCCAAACGCTTCCTCAGACGCGAGGCCCTGCAGAAGACATTGTTTTTTGACTCTTGTCTTCTCAGCGGGGTAACTGTCCCGCTGTCCTCACGCGGCTGAGGAGGAGTAAAGTGCTGTAAGTGAAGCTACTGTCCACACGCGAGGTGTGGAGGAGACGGTGTGTCACGCGCCCGGAGCCACACAGTTTCTAGTGTCCGGCCAGCCTCAGTGCCACTTGTCCTCCCGGTTCCCCCGGAACCCCCGACGCTCGTGTCTCTCTGGCTCGGTGTCCCGGCGTGTGGGAAATGGGGTCCTCTGCCGCAGCCCGTCGGGGAGGCCTCAAAACCCTTTGCCGAGCCGTCTGGTGAGGACACCAGCCCTGCCAGGTTCTGCGGGGGAGGGAGGTGTTGGGGGCCGGGGGCGCCGTAGCCTGAGCCCCTCCCGGGACACCGTCCTAGGAAGGGGCTTGGAGTTGGGCCTGGCCTTGTCGAGAGGCGGGAAGAAGGCGCGGAGCCGCGCGGGCGGTGCAGACCCGGGGCGTTCGTTCGCCCGCCTCAGCCGCTAGTTTCAGTCACCGGCCGCCCAGTCCTTACCTGGGAGCAGCCTGGAGGTCAGCAGGCCTGCCTCTAGCTCGGCGACACTACCGACGTTTGGGGCGGGACAGCTCCTGGCATTGCAGGATGCTGAGTGCATCCTGGCCTCTACCCACTAGATGCCAGGAACACCCCGCCCCTAGCTAACTGTGTCTCCAGGTGTTGTCTCATGTCCTCTGGGGGAACTTTGCACTGGCTGAGAAGCACTGCCCATCTGTACATATGTCCACTTCCCTCCCGGGGGAGGTAGATCATCTTTTCTTCTCCAAGTACAGGAATAGTGTTGCTTCTGGATAGGTCAAAGGCCTAATTTTATTGTATCATTTATTTATTTACTCCTGTCCTTTGTGCTATTTTGTCATACAGTTTCATGCTGTAAATTATATACATAATATATATTTAATTACAGTTAATTATATATAAAATGAATTCTACTTTATATTGCTTTTTGCTTTAAACAGTCAATTATTTTCTAAAGCAATAAAAAAATTTTTTAAACATCTTTTATATTTACCTGCAGACTTACCATTTCTGGCCCTCTTTATTCTTCTGTGTAAATACAAACGTCCATACAGTATCTTTTTTTTTCCTGTCTTTTTCCTGCATTAAGACAGTCATTTCTTGCAGTACGGGACTGCTGGTGACTCATTCGCTCAGCTTTTGTTTGTCAGAAAAAGTCTATTTTTTTCTTCATTTCAAAAATATACTTTTGCTGGGTTTAGAACACCAGGGTTTTGGGGGTATTTTTGTTTTTCTTCCATACTTCAAAGCTGCTGCTCCACCATCTTCCAGCTTACATACTTTCTGGTGAGATGTTTACTATCTTTTCAACTTTGTTATTCTAAATAATGTGTCTTTTTTTTTCTGGCTGCTTCTTTAATTTTTCTCTTTAGTACTGGTTTTTAGCTAGTTGATTATGATGTGTCTCAGTATATATTTCTTTCTGTTTATTCCGCTTGAGCATCTTGAATCTGTGAGTTTATCGTTTTCTTCAAATTCAGATTTCAACAAATTTTTCAAAATGTCTTCAGTCATTCTCTTTCTGTTCTCTTCTTCTGGACCTTCAATGACTACTTATATTGGCCCACAAGTCATTGGAATTATGTTCATTTTTAGGCTTTTATTTTCCCTCTATGCTTCATTGTGAATAATGTCTACTGCTATGTCTTCAAGAATTTTTTCTTTCGTAGTATCTAATCTGCATCTGATTTATCTAGTGTGATTTTTAATTTCAGATATTTTATATTTTACCTCTTTAAATTCCATTTTGGTCTTTTTTATATCTTCCATTTCTCTCCTTATGATGTTCCTGGTTTTCTCTACCTCCTTGAACACATGTGACATATTTAATAGCTATTATAATATCTTTGTCTGCAAATTCTATCATCTGATATTTCTGGGTCTGTTTCTATTAGCTGAATTTTCCCCTAGGTATGTGCCATATTTTCCAACTTCTTTGCAAATCTTGTAATTTTTTATCGGGCATCAGACATTTTGAATTCTACATTGTTGGATGCTGTATTTTGTTGGATTCCCTTAAATAGTGTTTGATTTTGGTTATGTTTGCATTTAAGTTACTTATACAGTTTCAAGCCTTGCTTTTAAGCTTTGTTAGGGTGAGTCCAGAATAGCCTTTAGTCTATGGCATTAAGTTGAGCTCTTATTAGCATTCTACTTGATGCCCATGTATTAAGAGATTTTTGTCACTCTGGCTAGTGAGAAGACAACAACTTGCCAACACACTATGAGCTCCAGGGATTGTTTTGCCAACTCCTTCATGGTGGTTCTTTGCCTGGCCTCAGATGCTTTCCTCATTCACATGCACAGACCAGTACTCAGCTGAAGACTGACGGGGACCGAACTGCAATCTCTGGAGTGCATTCATTCTCTCTTTCTTTTTCTCTCCCTCTTTTTATGTAGCTCCATTCTCTCTTCTCTCTAGTATTCTGCCCCATGAATTCTAGCTTCCATGGATTTGGTGAACTCCAGTCTCAGTTTCCTTGACTCAGTGGCACCACTGGGCTCTGTTTGGGTTCTTTGCTGTGCTTTGGCTTAGAAACTGCACCAAGGCTATAAACTGGGTGTATTAGTTCATTTCTGTTGCTTATAACAGAATACCTGAAACTGGGTAATTTATAAAGAAATACAATTTATTTCTTACCATTTTGGAGGCTGGGAGGTCCAAAGTCCAGAGAACACACCAGGTGAGAGCCTTTTCCTGGTGGTGACTCTGTAGTGACACCAGGTGTCACATGGTGAAATGTTTGAGCAAGAGAGAGAGACTAACCTCCTCACTTGCTCTCACTTTAAAAACATCAGAGCCATGCCCACTGCTCCATGAATGGATTGATCCATTCACAAGGGCTCAGTCCTCACAATGTAATCACCTCTTCAAAGCTCCATCTTTCAATTACTATAATAGGATTTCCCACTCTCTTCTCACTGTCACAGTGGGGATTAAGTTTGTAATACATGAAACTTTGGGGGACACATTCAACTCATATCACTGGGGCGGTCACAGGGCTCCCCCTCTTCAGTTCTCTTTTCTTAGGGATCATAGTCCCAAACTGCTTTCTGAATAGTGTCTAAAAATCATTGTTCTATATATTTTATCCAACTTTCTAGTTGTTGAAGGTGCTAGGGTAGTGTAGTTATTATTTTTCCATGATGGCCAGAAGCAGAAGTCACAGTATTTTATTTTCTAAATAAAAAGAGTTAATATGCTTCATGAGGCAGTTTCAGTTTTCAAACAAGTATAACTGTCAGGTGGTTCCTTCCTTTTTTCTGATTTTCCCTTCTAGGCCACTGCTATCCAATAAAAATATAATGTGAGGAATATTATATACAATTTAAAAGTATCTAGTGGTGACATTTAAAAAATAATAAATAGGCAAAATTAATTTTAATAATAATATTTTTAATACAATATAAGAAAAATATTGTTTCAATTTTGCCCTGATATACCTTTTTTTTTGGTATGTATTCTGGGGTATGTTTGGGAGGATGGTAATCATACTTAAGGCTAATATAGTGATTCAGCAATCAATACAAAAAAATTGTTAATGACTTTTTGTTTTTCCATATTAAGTCTTTGAAATCTGGTGTGGATTTTACACTTACAGCACCTCTCAATTTGAACTGGCCACATTTCAAGTGCTCAGTGGCCACAGATGGCTGGTGGCCACCATGTTGGGTGTTGCAGCTCCTGGCTCTGGAATAGCAATTCTACTTCTCCCTACTGCCTATGGGATGGGGGCGGGATAGTTCTCATCCCCTGTCTCATATGATCTCAGGTGTGATCTCTTCCTATGGGGTCCCCAGGGTTGTGCTCAATTTTAGCATGCTGGCTATATCCATTACCCTTCATTTTATACTCAAGGAAGCTTTTCGGTTTGTGAGGGAGGGAAGAGGATACTATTTTAGGGATAACTGCTCTTTATTTTTTAAATAAATCCTTTGTCTTGTTTCTCTTTTGCTTTTGCAGGATCCTTCATTTTCTTTTCTTATTTCCTTCGTTCCCGTCTCTGCTCATCTCCACGTACCACCTCTTTTCCCTGTACCTGACTCTCCCCCATGAGCTGTGCAAATTGCTATGCCCTGCCATCCTCCCTATGGCTCTGTTTCTGCATGAGAAATATGTCCAGTTCTTTCAACCACCCCTCCTAAGGTGTGCTATGGAGGCTTTTCACCTACCTGATCACTCTCCTTTTCCATTTTATCCAGATTCTTTAAATGTTGTACCTAGAACTGAGCACAAGTTTTTTAGAAATGATCTGACTAATACAAAATCAAGCAGGTCTGTTGTCTCTGCTTTTCTGAAAACTCTGCTTCCTTCAATGCAGCCTGGTTTTGTATTTAGTTGCTGGTAGTTATGTTACGCTGTTAATTCATATTGAGCTTGAAATTGATGAAAACCTCTAACTCTTTTTCACATGGGCTACTGTCAAGCAACATGTCCTTCACTTGGGAATTGTCTGGTAGTGGTGGTGGTGATTTTTCTTTTTTTATCAGAAGTTAACATTCATTCTTCTTAAACTCCATTGTGCTTCATGAGGTTATCATCGATCCCTTTGTCTAAGAATGGGAAAGCATCATGTTTGGTAGCAGGTGCTTAAATGTTTCTGAGGAACTTTTGTTCAAAGGGCCTGTTAAAGAAACTCAGGAGTATTCCATACAAGCCAGCTCACGAAAAAGTCATTATTATTTTGCCTGACATATATGTTAATCAGAGGGGAATTGTAATCATATTTAAGGCTAATACAAAATAAGGTATATTGCTCACACCCTAACAAAGATACCCCAGATTTCCAGGTTTTTACTTCAGGTCAACTTGTAACACACTGGCTGTGTCGACTACAACTGACTAGAATGGCCTGTGTAGTTTTAACAGAAAAATACTCACAGCCAGGCCCTAATTCACACCAATTAAATCAGAATCTATGGGAGTAGGATCCAGACATTAGAATTTTTGACAGTTGTCTTCTTCCCCCAACCTAAGTGATTCTAATTTGCATTCTGGGTTAAGATCCACTAGAGTGAGTAAAGAAAACAAGCTGTGTGTGTCCTCCACCACTGGAAAAGTGTCCGTAGATACTTCTCCACTTACTGGGTTTACTTTCTAAAATGCAGAGATAGCTATACACTTCCCCACATTTGTAAAGTTAGTTGAAATGAACTAGCAAACACTCCCATCGTGTAAATTTTAACTAGAGTAGTAGACTTTCATGTTGTATAGGTGTTCTATGCTAAAAAACACAAAAAACCTTATAAATGAAAATGCAGACTGTTGAAATAAGCACATTGAGATTCTTTCCTTTGTAGAAAAATGGAATTCGTTAAATAGTACATTACCCTAGAAAGTTAAAACTATGATTCATTTTATAAAATGATTTACTAATTATTTTTAAAGGACCATTTATTATATAAAGTGAGACAAACTTATAACTTTGTGTTGCCTTTCTGGACTGAAGAGTTACTCATGAAATATAGAGACTAAAAAAATCAAAGTTATTTGAAATAGTAGAATTTTGTAACTTTAAATACCCTTAAGCAACCTTCTGCTTCCACTTTTTCTTTTCACAGAGAGCAGCAATCTAGAGAGGGGTTGTGGCCTAATGAGCAGTCCTGCTGACCAAAGTGTGGTCTGTGACAATCAGCATAGGCATCGCCCAGAGACTGTCAAAAATGCAACATCTCAGACCCCACTAGCAACCTCCTGAGTGAGAATCTGTAGTTTATCAAGAACCCCAGGTGACTCATTTTCACATTAAAGTTTGAGACACACTGGCCTAGGAAATTCATATTCCAGATTACTAAAGGGAAAAGGTCCACATATAGCCAGGTTTCAAAGAACCCAATTTAAATTTAATGTAACTCCTTTAAGGAGGAAAAAAAGGGTAAATTTTTTTTTTTGCTGTGACCTCGTCAGCTTGGATAAGAGTTAATGTAACAAAAAGGAATGTATTTAGTTAGTAGTTTTGAAAATTAAACTCTGACTGAATGTACGTTTTTTTTGTACAGTTAAAGCTAAAAATTTGCTTTCAAAGCAACATAAAATGCTTATTATATTGCTCTTTGTTTCATTGCCAACTGTGGATTTGGACCGGAGTCATTCACAAAGCACTGGGACATTATGAGTCATTCACAACCTCCTGAGCTTTTGACATGACTGCAAAGCCACGGATTCCTGAGCACAGAGTTCAATTACAGCATTTCAAAGACACAAGCCTATGAGTTTATTGACGCCACAGTTGCAGATGTCATTCCCAGAGGTGTATTGAAGTGCTTTGGGCAGAGATTATGCATTTACTTGAAATGAGCATTTTATCTTACTAGCTAGCATTAGTATGTTTTTTCTCAGTGTCAAGGTTTATTTTGCTAGCTATTTTTGCAATCATTTTTGAGGAATACAGACCAGGACCAGATGCTTACCTTAACCAAGAGGCAAATCATGTGTACTTGATAAAGATATATATATATATATCCTAGAATCTTAAAATATACAAAAAACAAATGTCAAAAATAAAGCCAAAAGCATAGACATCCCGATTTGACTTTAAATTTATTGTACTCAATAAAGTTTTTACTCAAATTTGTGACATTTTTGATTGTCACAAATGGGAGGTGCTACCAGTATCTAGTGGATAACTGGAGATACTGCTAGACATCCTACACTGGGCAGAACAGTCCCCATGACAAAGAATTTTCTGCCCCAATTATCAACAGTGCTGAGGCTGAGAACCCTGGGATGAATGCGTGAGCTCTGTCTTCTGGTCGATTCCACTTTGTGGTTGGTGTGGTTCCCAAATTATTCATTGCTTTCCCACCTACTGGTGTGACTGTAAAAATGACTTTTATCCAGAGAAAAGTTAGGTTTATGAAGGAGCAGCCAAACACACTATTTCTTGAGAAGCCAAGCTCTCCGTAATTACCTGGTTAGCATTTGTTCAGATGTAAATATTGTCAGTTTAAAACTACTCGAGTGATAATCACAAATGGTTGCCAGCTATTTTTTTTTTACATTTAAATTGTAGATTTTTTGATACATTTATTTATTTATTTATTATTTTTATTTTGTCAATATACAATGTAGTTGATTATTATGGCCCATCACCGAAACCTCCCTCCCTCCTCCCTCTCCCCCCTCCCACCCAAGTGTGTCCCCTCCATTTGCTTGTTGTAAGAACTTCAAAAAAAATTGTGGTTCTTATATCTTCCTCTCCCCCACCCCCCGTTTTTTGTTGTTGTTGTTGTTGTTTGTTTGTTTTTGTGTGTGTGTGTGTGTGTGTGCATGTGTGTGTGTGTGTGTGTGTGTATGTATGTGTGTGAATTGATTGATTCGCCTTTAGCTCCCTCCAATAAGTGAAAACATGTGGTATTTCTTTTTC
>NW_007726504.1:108103-140981 GCF_000696425.1 Galeopterus variegatus
CCTTTGCTGTATCCCACAAGTTTTGGTATGATGTATCATTATTTTCATTAGTTTCACTAAATTTGTTTATTTTTACTTTGGTTGCCTGTGCTTTTGGGGTCATATTCATGAAGTCTGTGCCCAGCCCTATTTGCTGAAGGGTTTCTCCTATGTTTTCTTTAATAAGTTTTATTGTTTCGGGGTGTATATTTAAATCCTTAATCCATTTTGAGTTGATTTTAGTATATGGTGAGAGGTATGGGTCTAGTTTCAATCTCCTGCATATGGATATCCAGTTATCCCAGCACCCTTTGCTGAAGAGGCTTTTTTTTTTTTTGTGGAAATAAGGCAACTGCCTTTGGAAAGGTGTGCTGGACTGAGAGAATGAGATGATGGCTAATTGTTCAGTGGTTACCGTGAACACGATTGCGTTGATGGCCACCTGCACAATGGCCTTCACTGCCTTCATTGTTTTGCACATAGGGGCTGGGAGGGCCCATCTGCCGGGGAGGAGGTGCTGGCCACGCCCAACAGGCATCCATCATTCACTCTTGTGCCCTTAGTGCCCACTGCTCAGCGCCTTGCTCTTGAGTGTACTGCTGCCCCATGCGCGCCCTTTCCTCTGCAGGAGGCACAGGACCAAAGTCCCAGCTACACAGCTTCTTGTCTCTTGTTCAGGCCATCGCAGTTATGTGGAGGACTGCTTAGAAGAAGGAAACGAGCCAGGGTGTCTACTTAGTGGGGAATCTCACTCAGCATTGTAGCCAGAGTCCAGGACAGCGCTTCCCACCCTTCCTTGCCTGTGGTCCCTGAGAGCTGATGTCTGTACAGCACACTAGGGGTACCCTGAAGGGGGCACCCGCAGAGGGAGGAGGCCACCACCATGCCTTTGGCTCTTCCTTGCCATCTGCAGGGCTGAGGGGATTGGCATCTCAGCATATCTTCTAACTCTGTCAGAGCACATCAATTCGGAATCTCTGGTGTAGAACAGTGTCATGTAATGGCCCCTCCACTATGGGCCAATAGGTGATAATGTTATGCATTTCCTTTTGAATGTGGGCTGGGGGGTTGGGGTTGTCTAAGAACAAATCAAGTTTTGTTTATTCTAGAGAAGGGCAGGCGAGAAACTTTTTGAATTTTTCTTACTCAGAAATCTTGCCAACAATAGCAATCCTGCTCCTCTGAGATAGGGGAGCAGCACTGTCCAGCAGGAACTATCTGAAGTGGCTGTCAAGTCCTGCTACAGAGGACTGTAGGTCAGGAGGTTTGTTTCAGGACCAAAACATGCAGCTGCATCTCCAAGGTCAGCTCATGCAGCACAGCCCAGCTGACTGCTCTGCTCTCCTACTCGAGGTCACAGGACTGGGCTTACCGACAGATCATGCCAGCCCAGAAACTGGATCCCGGCCACAGAGATCTGTTACGACTTGGGAATCACTAAAGAGTGCAGGGGCCTGTATCTTTGACATGTTTGGCTATAGCCACGAACTAAATTAGAGTATTATTTTCTGCATTTTTAAACTTCACACAAATGGTTTTGTCTAGTATATATAATTGTGCACCTTGTTATTCTCACAACTTATATTATTCGTATTGGTGTGTGTCTCCTTGTGAACATGTGTGTGAATTTCTCTATAAGTGGAATTGCTAGGTCAAATTTACCAAGTGCAATTGGCTGGAAAAAAAAGTCCCCCATAAAGGGCAGGAATCAAGGGTGATTTTTAGGTTTTGCCTTGAGCAACTAAGTGAATGGTAGTACAATTCGCTGAAATATGGGAGACCAGAGAAGAAAGTGGTATAAAGGGAGGAGACCAGAGTTTGATCAGACTCTTAGACAGATGAGAGGATATTGTCTCACTATTCATTATTTGAGTTTGAAGCCTTGAAGAGAAGTCCATGCTGGGGATATAAATTTGGGAGTCATCTACCTTTATATGGTGTTTAATTAAATGTTGTGGTATTAGATTCACTCATTCATTCATTCACTCAACAGGTATATACTGAGTGCCTACCATGTACTAGATGAAATTACCTAAGAGAACCTGGGGAAGACAGATGGCACATTCCAGTAAATTCTAGCACTTCCTGTTCCCCTCTCTGTCTCTCTTCCTCTGCAGAGGTGAACACTTTCTTGAAGCTGGTGTCATTCCATCCATGCTTTTATACATTGATTATGTTTGGCTATAGCTACAAACATTAGAGTATTGTTTTCTGCATTTTTAAACTTTACACAAATGGCTTTATCTAGTATATATAATTGTGCAACTTGTTAGTTTCACCCCTTATAAAGATTATTCATATTGATACGTGTGTTCTTGTGAACACATATGTGAATTTCTTTACAAGTGGAATTGCTAGGTCAGATTTAATAGATGCTGCCAAATTATTTTTCAAATCAAGTGTATGAGAGTTTCTCTCTCCTCACATCCTCACCAACTTTTGGTATTATCAGACTTTTCAATATTTACCAGTTTGATGAACTTGAGATTTTATATCATTATTTTAATTTGCATTTTCCTGATTACTAAGAATGAGTATTTGTGTAGCTTATTAGTCATTCGTATTGCCCCTTTCATGAATTGCCTGATCATATCCTTTGCCTGCTTTTCCATTAAATTTTTTTCCTTCTTAATGGTGCATATGAGTTCTTTGAGTTTTTTGTATATCTTAGATACCAATATTTGAAACAAGCTTTAACATTTCAATTTTAACACAAATTTTCTGAGCTTAATTGTCTGTCTTACCATGATTATTTTCTAAATGTTGCTTACCTAAAATCCCAGTGAAATTTTTTTCAAAATGATTTTGCATATATTTGGCCAATTAGATTTGTGGAACTTTCAGACTATGGAACCTAAAGCTGTTTGTAAAGAATGTAAACTGTGGCATTTTAGAGAATACTATAATTTTAATAGTTTTAATCCCCAAAGCAAATTATACTTATGTAATCGAATCATTTTCTGCATCCATCACAATTTGGTGATCCCAGAGAGTCTGGTGCACTTTTTATTTATTTTAGGTAATATGGAGCATATGCTAGAAATCCATGCATTTTTATAAAAAGCCACATGGTGTAATCTGGGTTCTGCTGCCACTAAACTGTGTCACTCAACTGGGTGGGACAGAGGCCTGGAGCTTTTATCTCATCTGGAAAATGAATATGTCAGACTAGATACTCTCCAGAGCCCATGTAGCACTAAAACTTACTTTTTATCTTAGAAGTTCATTTTTAAAAGCCTCTAAGTCTTAGCAAATTAAAATCATTTCCTAAGAAATTAGATCCATTGATAGCAGCGCGAAACCAGCAGTGGAAAATAGAATATGGGACAGTGTAAAAAGCAACTTTTCTGTCTGGCTCTGAAATTCAAGAGGAGGCATTCTGTATACCTGAACCAGTCACGAAAATTGGATCTGTTTTCTTCTACAAATAAGGGAACCATGAATAAGCCAATCTTAAGGTTATGTTTGAAGCAACTTGGATCTAAACTCCACAGGACTTAAAAGACTTTAGGCACCCCAAATAGTCAAAACGATCTTGAGAAAGAACAAAGCTGGAGGGCTTATACTTCCTGATTTTCAAACTTAGTTCAAAGCTACAGTAATAAAGACAGTGTAGTACTAGCATAAAGACAGACATATGGACACATGGAATAGAGTAGAGAGCCCAGAAATAAACTCTCACATATATGGCCAAGTGATTTTTTATAAGGGTGCCAAGACCATTCAAAGGGGAAAAGACAGGCTTTTCAACAAATGGTGCTGGGAAAACTAGATATCAGCATGCAAAAGAATGAAGTTGGATTCTTACCTAACACCATATACAAAAATGAACTCAAAATGGATCAAAGACCGAAATGTAAGACCTTAAACTATAGGACTCTTAAAAGAAAACTTAGGGCAAAATCTTCATGATGCTGTATTTGTCAGTGACGTCTTGGACATGACACCAATGGGACAGGCAATGAAAGAAAAAATAGGAAAATTGAACTTCATGAAAGTTAAAAAATTTGAGGCATCAAAAGACAGTATCATCAAAGTAAAAGGCAACCCCAGAAGTGGGAGACAGCATTTGTGAATTACATAGCTGTTAAAGAATTAATATCCAGAATGTATAAACTCCTAAAACTCAACAACAACAACAACAAAAAACCCAAACAACCTGGTTCAAAAATGGGGAAGGACTTAAATAGACATTTATCTAAAGATGTCCAATAAGCACATGAAAAGATGCTCAACATCACTAATCATTAAGGAAATGCAAATCAAAACTATAATGAGATCTACCTCACACCCATTAAAATGGCTATCAAAAAAATAACAAAATAACAAATGTTGCTGGAATCGTAAAATGGTACAGTCACTGTGAAAAACAGTGTAGTGGTTCTCGAAAAAATTAAACATAGAATTACCATACAATCAAGCAATTCCATTTCTGGGTGTATATCTAAAGGAGTTGAAAACAGGGACGCAAACATATTTGCATACCAATGTTCATAGCAGCATTATTAACAATAGCTAAAACATAGGAGCGACCCAAGTGTCCATTGACAAATGAATGGATAAACAACATGTGGTATATACTTACAATGGAATTTTATTCAGCTTTAAATAGGAAGGAAATGCTAATACACGCTACAACATGAATGAATTTTGAGGACATTATGCTAAGTTAAGTGAAAGAAGCCAATCACCAAAGGACAAATACTGTATGATTCCACTTATATAGGTACTTAGAGTAGACAAAATTGTAGTGACAGAAAGTTGAATGATGGTTGCCAGGGGCTGGGAAAAGGGGGGGATGGGGAGTTAGTGTTTAATGGGTACAGAGTTTCAGTTTCACAAGATGGGAAGAGTCCTGGGGATGGATGGTGATGATGGTTGTGCAGCATTATGAATATATTTAATATCACTGAACACACTTAAAAATGGTTAAGATGATCATTTTTATGCCATGTGTATTTTACCAAAATAATTTTAGAAAAAGACTTTAGGCAGTGCTTTAGCACTTCAGGACAAAGGAAGCCAGGGATGTTGTCTTGTATTATGTGTCTAAGAGATTTGACACCAGCCAAAGCTAATTACCACATGATATTACAGGTTTGATCATTTTTTCATGACACCCCCACCACCCTCAAAAAAGGACAAATAGAAGTTGGGAGTATGTTTGTTGCTTTAGGGATACTCCAGTTCTTGGAATGAGCGAGTCTTTGAATGTGAGACAATTCATGTCTATATTTCTGCTTCTAGAACACATCCTTAAAAGAATTTTGACTTTGAGATGACTTTTATCAGGGGAAGGTCATTTTGACCCAATTTCAGGGTTTTCTGTTTCTCCTAGTGTGTGGGATGCTCTCAGACTGATTGGGGGACTCCCTTCATGTTAACCTTGATTTCAAGCCCATCCTCTGAATGCCAGTCTCCTCTGTCCACTTGGAGTGTCAAGCTGACAATATTTGCCAGTACTGGTTCTAGTTAGTGATGTGAGAGCTCCAAAGCCCCTAGTAAGACTACTAACAAGGTCTCTACTAAGCTAGTAATTTGTTCTTCATTCTTTTCACCATCCTTTTGTGTAACCATAGGAAGTTGTGGGCGGGGGGACCCTTAAAAGACCTTGCAAAAATGATGTTCATCCACTTCCAACTGTGGAATGAATAATATTGTTAATAGCTTATTCTAGAGGACCCATGTCATTTTTGGAGAAAGTTCAGTGGAATGGCTAGGTACCTTTACTAGTTCTAAAAAGTAAGTTCTCTGAAGTTATCTGAATAGTATAATGCTTTCTTAAATGGTGGTTGCTAAAATCTTCACCACAGGGGCGCTCAATCTGGCAGATAGCAGGCATCTGTGCTGCAACACGCTCTGGCACGCATGAGAGGTTGCACAAAGTCACTGCAGCCCGTGGCTGCTGAAGCCTGGGCCCACCCTTCACTTTTCAAAGAAGGGTTTAGATCTGTAGTGGATTGAATTATGTCCCCCCAAACTCCCTGAAACTTGAATTGTGTCCCCCAAGTTTTGTGTATTAGAAACTTAGCCCTGGCTGTGACTGTTAAGAAGGTGGGAAATCCTATTAAGGTAATTGAAAGGTGGAGCCTTGAAGAGTGATTAGATTGTAGGACCATGCAGTAGTGAATGGATTAAAATAGTGGTCAGGGGCGTGGTTCTGAGGGCTTTAGAGGAGAGTCTGCCTCTTGCTCTCTCTGCTTCCACCACCTTGCAATGTGAGACCCCTGGGTCACTGTTGCCACCACCAAATGGACTTTGGACCTCCTCCCAGCCTCAGAAAATGTAAGCGATAAATTTTGTTTTCTTTATAAATTACCCAGTTCCAAGAATTTTGTTATAAGCAACAAAAATGGACTAATATGGGATCCTTCTTTATGCATGTGTTTTCTTGGGATTTGTAGAAGGGTTCAGGGCCAACAATTTGGGTGAGATGAGTTCCAATAGCCCAGTAACAAAACCTAAGAGTAGGGGTTGTTGGAGTGTGAAGATCAAAAAGTGATAAGTGGGCCGGCCCGGTGGCGCACTCAGTAGAGTGCGGCGCTTGGGAGCGCGGCGGCGCTCCCGCCGTGGGTTCGGATCCCATATAGAGACTGGTCCGCTCACTGGCTGAGCGTGGTGTGGGCGCGACACTGAGGGTTGCGGTCCCGTTACCGGTCACGAAAAAAAGACAAAAAGAAAAAAAAAAAAAGTGATAAGTGTGATAAAATGAAAGAAGCTGGTTGATTTCAAGAAATGGAGCCATGCTGGTTGTTCAGGTGACGTCTTGGCACTCAGCCAAAGCAGACAGGTAGAAGTCCAGAAAACACTGTGGCTTGACCTTTAGCAAGTATGTAGATTCCTAGAGCAAGCTTGATTTTGTTTTTTATTTCTGTGTTTCAATTGCAAGAAAATATTTTTAATTTTAAAATGATTTAAGAATATGTATTGTGATCTACATCTATTCTCAAGCTTTTCTAATTTCAGCTGATTTTTCAAATCTTTAAGGTATGCTTTTTCTAGCATACCTTAGCCAATGTTTTTCAAACTGTGAATTGCAATTCATTAATAGGTTGTCAAATCTGCCTGGTAGATCTCAACTATTGTTTTTACATGAAATAGAATTTAGAACATGACAGTGTTTGTCTCACCTAGTAAAAATCATTAATTAGGGAGATTTTCATTATCTCAGATTTTATGCCTAAAGGCCAGTGCTGATGGCACTCACGGCAGGGTCAGAATGGAGGTGAGAAGGTGTAGTGAGACAGCTGGTGCTCAGCACAGGAGAAGGAGAAGAGAGGGTGCTTTCTTATACAAAGAACTCTCCTCAAGCAGAGTAGGGTTGTCTGCCTCCTGGGTGCCCTTTCTCTCCACCTATTTGTGCAGTCTACTCCAGCAGGGGTCTATAGATCATTGTGGTTCAAGGTGTCTAAGCTTAGGGTCTGGATTTTCATCTTGTCTGACTCTCATAGCTCTGTGACCTTGTAAAAGTTACTTAACCCCTCTGAGCCATAGTTTCTTCTCATTGAAATTAAAGAGCATGGCTTTTATGTCCTATGGTTGTGAGGAGAAAATGTTATTGTTCATACTAACTGCTTAGTCCAGTGCCCGGCAATGGTAAGCCGTTTAAGTGTCATTGCTGTTACTGTTACATGGAAGATGGCATGTACAGGTAGAATTGAATATAAAGTGACATTTTAGTAATATTTAAATATGAGCAATTTCCAATTTATGTTATTCAAGTTTGCATAACATGCAACCACTTTATACTTCCATCTGACAAACTCCCCACCAGGAAATCCACAGGGATCCTTTCTGAGCTTGATTCATTATCTAAGGCAATGGTTCTCAATCCTATTGGATCAACATCCCTCTATTAGCCTGAAATTAAGTTCCTAGGGAATATAATTTGCCTATGATCATAATTTCAAAAAACAATATGATGCCCCAATTATAATAAAAAAGAGATAAGATGAAAGACATTTCTGATAATATATGCATTTCGTGTATAAAATGTGTGCACTCTACATTCCTACACTAGAAAACATAATGAAGCTGACAGATGCTTGTGCTTGCTTATATGTAGAATCACCACGAATGGGACAGCTACAAGTGCAGACTATGCAGGTGTGTTGTGCAGGTGACTCAAATGTCATTGGCAGCATTGCCATCAGTGACATGGTTTTTCTAGAATTGTGAGGTTCCAAACAAAGCAAAGTATAGCCTTCCTTTGACTTACATACATAGTTGCATTCCTGGAAAATTCATAATATATTAAAACCATGCAAAAATTTCTGTGCTTGAATTAAAATGGAGTTAGGTTCTAGGCTTGGATAGTTATGAACAGGGTTTTCACTATGCACACGTCTGGCAGGATATGTGGATGTCATGTGCCTCTGCGCACTAAGAGGCAGGAATGTTCCCCAATTTCTGTGACCACGAAGGTGCCAATTCAAAAGGCCCCATATGGTCCAGGACCTCTTCATAGACGTGAGGTGCTGAGGATGTGGTTGGGGTGGGGCTGGTTTCTCTCTCAGCTAACACAGCTCTCCAAGTCCTGGAGAAATGGGTGGGTAGATGCCAGTATGCCTTTCTGGAGGGAAATTCAGTTCTTTGCTCTGATTTGAGTTTCCCCTTGTTCCCTACAAAAATCTTTTGAGAAAGGAAAAGGAGGCCTCAGGGGCACCAGACATGAAAGTGAGTGTCAGCCAAGCATGGCTGTTTCCTGAAAGACTTTGTCTGTAGGAGGCAACACTTTTGATCCCAGCTGCCAGAATATCAGAGAAAGGTTGCCCTTCTCCATTGCATCTTAACTGAGGAGATGCCAAGTTTATTCCTCAGTGTTTACAGTGAGGCTTGTTTATTTTGAGACCCTTTGTGTATTGTTGTAGAAAAACAGAAAATACAGAGAAGAGCCCCATGAAGTTAAGTCTCAGTGACGAAGCCAGCAGAATGTGTGCACGTTGGTTTTTTTAAAAGCCATGTTTGCATGGAGATTGCACACAGAGGAGGTATTTGATTACACATATCCCAAGACTGATAGGAGGTGGTCACTGTTAGTCTGCAGGTCACAGAAGAAAAAGTAACTCATATGGTTACAGATGTCATCTTGAAAAATGATGTGTGAGGAAACAGCTTCCACCTTCCATATATATATATTTCTTTTTTTTTTTTCTAAGCTGGGTTTAATAGAGACGTTTGTGAACTGGCTAAGAGGGTGACCCTGGGGTCATATCCATCACTGGACTTGCACAGAGTTTGAGTTCTCTTATTTGTTTTAGTATTCATACCATGTTTTGTCTTTCACAAGATGAGGGCTGACCTATAGCAATTCCACCTCAGGGGAAATATTATTCTTCTAGCAGATTTTCTTGCAAAATTACTTTGAGAAACCATGACAGAAATGGAAGAAACAACTCTTAATTAGAACTGTCCTTGAAGAAGTTCATACATGAAGAAGACAGAAAACATCCTGATTATCAGTAATATCCACGAGTAATATTTTACTTAGCAAATGGTTTAGAGAGAACCATAGTGTCTGCTTTGTAAAAAGAAATTCTTTTTAAAATTATTATCAGTTACATAGACTTTTTTCTGTTGTTGTACTGTTCTGTGAATTTTAACATATGTATAGATTCGTGTAGTTATCGCCATAATCAGGACACAAAACAATTCCACCACCCCAAATACCTCTTTTCTCTAACCCAGTTCCTGGCAACGACTTATCTGCTCTTGATCCCTATGGTTTTATCTTTTTGAGAATGTCATGTAAATGGCATTAGTACCCTATGGAATATAGTAGGTAACCTTTTGAAACTAACATTTGTTACTCAGCATGTCTTTGAGATTCATCCAACTTCTTATGTGTCAATAGTTTGTTCCATTTTATTGTTAAGTAGTATTTCATTCTATGTATGTACCACCGTTTGTCCATTTCCAGTTGAGGAACATTTGGGTTGCTTCCAATTTGGGGCAATTACAGATAGAGCTTTTATAAAATTTTGTTTTTGTGTGAACATAAGTGTTCATTTCTCTAGGACAGATACTCAAGAGTAGGACTGCTGAGATGTACAGTAAGTGTATGTTTAACTTTATAAGTAACTGCCAAACTGTTTTCCAGAGTGTCTGCACCATTTTGTATTTCGACCAGCAGTGCATGAAAATTCTGGTTGTTGTGCATCCTTGTCAGCACTTGATATTATCGATATTTTTAATTTTAGCTATCTAGTGGGTTTGTAGTTGTATTTATCGTGGTTTTAATGTGCATTTTTCTAATGGTTACTAATGTTGAACATCTCATATGCTTATTTGTCATCCTGTATCCCTTTGTTGAAGTGCCTGTTTTTATGCCTTTTGCCCATTTTTAAAATTGGGTTAGTTGTTTTCTTATTGTTGACTTTTGAGAGTTCTTTATTATGCATACAAGTTGGATATGTGATTTGTAAATATTTTCTCCCAATTTGCAGCTTGTCTTTTCACTCTTGGAATAGTGTCTTTCCTATAGCAAAAGTTTTTAATTTTGATGAAGTCTGGTTTATCAATTTTTTCTTTTCAAGAGTATTCTTTTTGTGCCATCTCTAAGAACTCATTGCCCAACCCCAGGTCATGGGTTTTCTTCTAATTTCTTCTAAAAGTTCTAAAAGTAAAAAGAATTTTACATTTTACATTTAAATCTACAATCCATTTTGAGTTGACTTTTGTTTAAGGTATGTCATTTAGGTCAAAGTTTACTTGTTTCCTATGGATGTCCAATTGTTCCAATGCCATTTGTTGAGAAGACTATCCTTTCTCCATTGCATTGCTTTGGACCTTTGTCAAAACTCAGTTCACCATATTCTTGTGGATCTATTTCTAGAGTCTCTAATCTGCTCCACTAATCTATATGTTTACCCCTTTGTTAATACCACCCCTTCTGGATTCCTGTAACTTTATAGTAAGTCTTGAAATGGGAGAGTGTAAGTCCACCTCATTTTATTCTTCTTTTTCAGAATTGCTTTCGCTATTCTAGTTCCTTTGCCCCTTTGCCTCTTCATATAAGTTTTAGAATCAGCTTGTCTGTAGCTCCAAAAAAAAAAAAAAAAAAAAACCTGCTGAGATTTTGATTGGTATTATGTGAAATCTACAGATCCATTTGGGGATAATTAATATTTTACTATGTTGAGTCTTCCAACCCATGAACATAGTATATCTCTCCAATTATTTGGGTCTTAATTTCTTTCATAAGAGTTTTGTAGGTTTTACAACAAGTCCTATACATGCCTTGTTAGGTGTATACCTAAGTATTTCATTTTCCAAAACAATCATAAATGTTATAGATTTTTAAATTTCAATTTTTTTTTTCCTTTTTGTCTTTTTTACTGACCAGTAACGGGATTGCAACCCTCGGTGTCGCACCCGTACCAGGGACCGGCAACGGGATCGCAACCCTCGGTGTTGCGCCCGCACTGCGCTCAGCCAGTGAGCAGGAACCGGTCTCCACATGGGATCCGAACCCTCAGCGGGAGCGCCGCCGCACTCCCAACCGGCGCACTCTCCAGTGCGCCACCAGGCTGGCCCCTTAAATTTCAATTTTTAACTGGACACTACTAGTTGTATTAGTTTTCTATGGACACTGTAACAAATTACTACAAACTTGGTGCTTAAAACAATAGAAATGAACAGTAGTTCCCCCTTATCTGTAGTTTTGCTTTCTGTGGTTTCAGTTACCTGTGGTCAACTGCAGTTCAAAAATAATTGAGTAAGTATGATCAGTTATTCTAGGGGGAAGAGAGAGAGACCATATTCACATAGATTTTACTATGTATATTGTTATAATTATTCTATTTTGTTATTAGTTATTGTTAATCTCTTACTGTGACTAATTTATAAATTAAACTTTATCATAGGTATGTATGTATAGGGAAGAGCATAGTATATATAGGGTTCGATAGTATCCATGGTTTCAGGCTTCCACTGGGGTCTTGGAACATATCCCCCAAGGATAAGGGGGTACTACTGTATTCTCTCAAAGTTCTGGAGGCCAGAAACCTATAATTAGTTCTAAGGTGTTAGCAGGGTGGTGCTGCCTCCAGAGGCTCTAGGGGAGGATCTGTTCTTTGCCTCTTCTAGCTTCTGGTGGCTGCCGCCCTTCCTTGGCTTGTAACTGCATCATTTCAGTCTCTTGCTCTGTCTTCATATTGCCTCTCCTCTGTGTGTCAAATATCCCTCTGCCTCTCTTTTATAAGGACACTTGCAATGGCATTTAGGGCCCACGTGGATAATCCAGGATAATCTTATCTCATAATCCTTAATCACAGCCACAAAAACGTTACCATAACAGGTAATGCTCACGGGTTCCAGGGATTAAGACCTAATATCTTTGAGGATCTTTGCAAGCCTACCACATTAGTGTTTAGTAAGTGAGGTTTTGTGTGTGTGTGCATGTGTGTGGGATTTTGTGGGTTGAATTTGTATACTGCAATCTTGCTAAACTCAATTATTTTGTAGGAGTTTTTTAGTTGATTCCTTGAGATTTTCTACATAGACAATCATGACATCTGCAAATAGGGATGCTTTTATTTCTTTCTTTCTGATCTGTATGACTTTTATTTCTTTTTCTTGCTGTCAAGCTAGGGCTAGGGCTCACAGACCCTAAAAACCCATTGTACAGACTGGGTCACAAACCCCTCACATGCAGGTCTATGAGCTAAGTAATAGGAAAAGATCCTGGGAGCTGTGGGTAGAAAATTAATAGGCTTTATTCAGAGCTAGGAGCAGTCACCCTAATGGCCTCCGGGAGTGTCCCAAGGAGCGCTGTGTATCAGAGCTGTTAGTCCTTTATACTTAAGTCTATAACCCAGGACACCTGGGTACCCATATGCAATTACATTAGATAGTAACCAAGGAACACCTGAGTGCATGTGGATATTTACATCAAATGCTTGGCAAGATTCTGAACATCTGAGGGGCCCTGACCATTTTCCTATGTTTTCCCTACACTTGCCCTGTTACATTAAATAAGACTTCCAACACAATGTTGAATAGAAGTGTTAAAAGTGGACTTCCTTGCCTTGTACCTAATCCTAAGGGAAAGCATTCCATCATTCACCTTTAAGTATGATGTTAGCTGTAAAATTTTAGTAGATAGCCTTTAATAAGTTGAGGAAGTTCTTTTCTATTCTTTTTTGTCATGAATGCATGTGGAATTTTGTCGTGTGATTTTTCTACATTAATTGATATAATCTATTGTTTTCTTCTTTATATTATTAATGATGGATTACATTGATTTCCAAATACTGAACAAGCCTTGCATTACTGGGTCAAATCCCACTTCATCATGGAGTATTATTATTTTTATACATTGCTTGTTCTGATTTGAATATTTTGTTGAGAATTTTTATGTCTATGTTCATTAGAGATACTAGTCTGTAGTTGTCTTATACTGTCTTTGCCTGGTTTTGGTATCAGGGTAATTCTGGCCTCAAGATAAATTGGGACATATTCTCCCCTCTTCTGTGTTCTGGAAGAGATTGTGGAGATTTGGTGTTATTTTTTCTTTATATGCTTAGTAGAATTTGCCAATGAAACCATTTGGGCCTGATGATGTTCCTTTTCAAAGGTTTTTGACTAGAAATTCAATGTTTTTCATAGTTATATGACTATTCAGGTTATCTATTTCATCTTGGATGAGATTTGACAGTTTTTTAGAAATTGGTCCATTTTATCTAAGTTGTCAAATGTATATGCATAGAATTGTTCATAGCATTCTGTTATTATTTTTATATTGTCTATGGCAGACAATATTTTTATAGTATCTATGGTCATAGCCCCTTTTTCTTTTTTGGTAATTTGTGCCTTCCCTCTTGCGAGTGACTTATCAATGTCAGGGATCTTTTCAAAGAACTAGCTTTTGGTTTTATTGCTTCTCCTGTTGTTTATCTGTTTTCAATTTCATTGATTTTTTTTATTATTTTCTTCATTTTACTTGCTTTGAGTTTATTTTGCTCTTCTTTTTTATTAAGGTTGAAGCTCAAGTTTGAGAACTTTCTTCTTTCCCAGTATAAACATACAACGCTACAAATTTCCTTTTAAGCACTGTTTTAGCTACACTCAGATTTTGATATGTTGTATTTTCATTTTCATTTAGTTCAAAATATTTTCTAATATCCTTGAAGGCTTACTCTTTGACCTCTTGATTGTTTAGATGTGTATTGCTTAATTTCCAAGTGTTGTGAGATATTCCTTTTATCTCTTTGATACTGATTTCTAGTTTAATTCCATTATGGTCAGAAAACATACTTTGTTTAATTTTAATTCTTTAAATTTGTTAACATGTGTTTTATGACCCATGATATGGTCTACTTTGGTGAATGTTTGGTTGTTTGATATTGGGTGTTCTTTAAAGGGTGCCTGACCTCTAAACTGGGTCCATTTGTTTGTATAATCACTGAAGACTCTTCCTGGAAGATGGTTGCTCACAGCCAATTCCTTTCTTTGTCCAGAATATCCAGGATGTGAGAAGTGACGATGACGATGAGTATGAAGAGGAAGATGAAGAGGAGGAGGAGGAAGAAGAGAAAGAGGCTACCAAAGGCAAAGAGAGAGACTGTTTGATGAATGGCCTCGGGGCCAACAGGCACCTCATTCCCAACGGGCAGCATGGCCATTAGCTCGAAGGCCACGCAACTCCCACAGCACAGTGTGCTGCCAGGACTGTTGGAAACCTGAGATGCTCCCCACCCATTGCTGTGGCCTAGAGGACCCACAGGGACCCCAGATTCTTCCCTTCCCTCTGTCTAACCATACCTTCCCTCCCACCTAAGATGTGTTTACCAAAATGTTGTTAACTTGTGTTAAAGTGTTAAATATAAGCATGCCCATGGATTTTACTGCAGTTAGGACTCAGACTGGTCTCAGATTTCAAAGATTTCTCGAGAAAACCCATCAGTTCTGTTGTGTTTGTTCATGCATTTGAGACATTTGACTTTCTCGGAGTCTCACTTTGTTGCAGTCCCTTTCCCCTTCCCACCTTGCCTGTCCTTAGGATGCCTTGACAAGTGCTAAGTAAACCCACTTTTCCAGGTGTTTGGCCACAGAGAGCAGTTCATTTCCCAGAAATGAGCTGGAAATGGCCATAGGGCAGCAGCAGAGGGACCAAACCAGAGAGGGTTCCAGGGCTGGCGGGCCATTCCCACCATGACAGCTTTCTAGCCTCCCAAGCTCAGGTGCTTCACCTCTAGTGCGAACGATAGCACCTGCCCTGGCTTCTCACAGGGTTGGGGTAAGGATCAAATGAGATGACAGGAGTGAAAGTGCATACTGTCAACTGTGGCCTTATGTCAACTGACCCTCTTTACACCATGATCCTAGCTCTGTTTGGCAGACAGTAGCCTGGCTAACCTTGGCACTGAATGGGCCAGAACAGAAGTCACAATCTTAAAAAATTCCTCTTAAATATGTCTAGAGATACCTGGAAATGCGAATACTCAAAAGGCTGTTTCCATTTTATTTAGTAACTATTGGTTAGCTTCCTGAAGGTGGTTCTCAAGTTCTGCTGGAACTCTCCTCCCTCAGGCCCCATGGCCAAGGGAAGGGACGTTGGGCCCTTTTCCTTCTTGTCCTTTGCTGGTCTCTCACTTTTTTCCTAAGAGGGGAGCTTCCCTGCTGCTGCCCAGAGGGTGGTAGGGTCCACCTGAGGGCCTCTCCAGGGAGTCGGACTCCGGAGAAGTTGCTCACTGAGCTGTATCATCCAGGAAGCCTGAGCCTCTGGGGATGGCACCCATGTGAGCTGCCTGACCCGAAGGAAGTCTCAGGAACAGAAAGACAATGCTGATTTCATCCCACTATCCAACCCAGTCAGACTGCATAACAGTAAAACAACACAACACAAAGAGCCAAAAAATGCCCCCGAGAAATGTCCACGGACAGGTGCTAGAGTCAATGACGGCTTCTGGGAGGATGGACAGGGGCTGTCCCTCAGCCTGCAGGAAGGGGGAGTGGGGAAGACTTGAACACATCCGTGTCCCTTTCGTGGCCCTGTCCCTGCAGGGGACACACCTCCTGAGCACACGGTGTGTAGGGCTGACCTTGCAGACCTCTCAGGCCCCTGCTGATGAGGAGAGGCCGAGCCTTGCAAAAGAAGAGCTTGAGCAGAGGGTGCAGCCCTGCTCGCCTGCCCCAGCCTCTTACATGCCTAGGCCAGACCTTGTATCTTTATCCTATTATGCTCAGGGCCTCGTATTATAAAGCCCAGTGGGAGGTCAGACTGTAGGGACTGAAAAACCAGCCCCACCAAGGCAGACTACAGGGCACCTCAGAGCAGGAGGGCACAGCACAGAGTCAGGAGGCCTGAGGGTTTTGTTTTTTAATAAAAATATGTTTTTAAAACCTTCAGGCTCAATGAAAACAAAAACTTTCAGAATTCCTTCCCAACAAAATCCCTTTTTGAGGAATCATTAGAAAGGAAAAACAAATGTCAAATTTTCTCTATATAATATTGGCTTTTATGAGTACAATAACATACGCATTATACGTATAATGTGATATTGTAAATTTAAAATGCCTCCACTCACTTAAGGGCATAGTTGTTGATTTATTATTATTATTATTATTATTATTATCATTATCATTATTAGTATTATTATCATTATTGTTATTATTATTCTGGTGGAAGAAGGTCACACTAAGATATTATTTTTTATGTTCAGTTAACAGACTATTTTTTCCTTGATTTATTTTGGTCTTGTCTTTATCAAACATTCTTCCTGCTTAAGGTAAAAAATTGTTCACTGCCCTATCCTCCAGTTGTTTTTTTTTTTTTCTCATTCGAATGTCAAAGGTAAAGTTGATACACCAATTTCAATTCTCTGATGGAGCTGGAAGCACTAAACTACTTCCTAAGAGGTAGATATGCATTTTTGTAACATTCTTTAGGGCTTTTGTGGTTAATTTTAAAGGTAACCTCTTTCCACAGGAAACAAAGGCTCAGGATTCTGCCAGATGACTTTATAAAAATGCAATCCAGTCCCATCAATACTGTTGCAATGGCAATGACTTACAATAAAACAACAATAAAATCCATTGTGCTGGTGATTGAGTAGATTCGATGCCCACATTGCTTGGCTTCTTAGAGATGATTGTAGAGCTTCATGTACAGTGGAAACAGATTTGCCAGTCTCCAGAAAAGCCCCGCCTGGAGTCAGAGGAAGCAGTGAGGAGAAGGGAGCCAGCTGTGGACATTCAGCCTTGTGACACCAGACACTAGCCACAGGAGGTAGGTCAGCCCAGCTCTTGGCTCTGCACAGTGGACATCACCAGCCAGCGTAGGGACTGGAGTCTAACCAGCTGGGCATGTGGGTGCTGTGCAGGGACTGCCCTTGTGTTAGAAAGGGGACTGATGCTACAGGTTTCTCAGCACATTTTCTACTATCTTTCTGTTACCTTTCAAAGGTGTAGGAGGAAATAGGGTCTGGATTGATAATTCAATTGTCCTTCAGAATTACTTATGGAGCTTAAGAAATTCACCTTGCTGGTTGCCTCTTTCACATTTTGATTCAATACTTCTGGGGTGAGAAACAAATCCACATTTTAACAGAGTGCCAGGTACTTCTGGAGGACAGTCAGGATTCTGTTTGACCCCACCTAGTTTTATTCCTATTAGCAGTTTCATACACTAAGAGGTGGGAAAATGCAACGGTACAGACTAATCCAAAATAAAAAAAAAGAAAGATGAGAAAACATGGAACGAATAGAACATTCATCTTCAGATGGTAAGTATGATGGTAGATTTCAACCCAAATTTGTCCATAATTATACTAAGTATAAAAACAGACAGTCCCAGATTGGATTTTTAAAAATCTCAACTATATGCTGCTTACAAGAGATACACTGTAAATATTCAAGAAAAAGAAATACTGAATGTAAAAGAGTGGAGTAAGATATACCATACAAACCCCATCCCCCAAAAAGCCAGTGTAGCTGTCCTAACATCAGACAAAGGCGAGGAGAACTAGTGCATAGTAAGAGGAATGTTTAATAATAATGAAAGGGACCGATCCACCAGGAAAATATCTGAAATTTAAATCTGTATGCACCTAATAACATAGCTTCAAAACACATAAAGAAAAAATTCACAGAATTAAAAGGAGTAACGGATAAACTTATAACCATGTTTGGGTGGTTTTAACACATCTCTCAGTATCTAATAGAACACGCAGGCAAAAAATCAGTAAGGAAACAAGATTCCAACAATGGAATTAACAAAATTGATCTAATTTATATAGAGAGAAGATGGAATCAATGATTGCAGACTACTCATTCTTTTCAAGTGCATGTGGAACATACACCTAAATAAACCATATGACGAGCCATGAAGCAAACCCCAAAATGTTTCAAAGATTCAAAATCATATAGAGTATTGTCACTGATCACAGCAAAATTAAACTAGAAATCTGTAACAGATAGATAAATAGAAAAATCTTCATGTATTTTTTAATTAAACAATGCACTTCTAAATAACCTATACAGCAAAGAAGAAATTATGATGGAAATAAAACATTTTAAATTATAATAAAAAAATAACAAAAATGTGTGGGATGCAACTAATGATAAATATAGAGGAAATTTTATAGTATTAAAATAAAGAAAAAAGTAAAGAAGAAGGCTGACAAAAATCAATGATCCCAAAAAAGGTAAGAAAGGAAATTAATAAAATATAAAATAAACATATAATAGAGAGCATAAAAAATTGAAAGTTGGTTCTTTAAATAAATTATAAAATTCTATTAAGATTGACCAAGAAAGATTCAAATAACTACTATTAGGAATGAAAAGGATCTGTCACTATAGATCAAGCAGGGATTGAACAGATCATAAGAAAATATTGTGAACAACTTTATGCTGATAAATTTGAAGATGTAAATAAAATGTATAAATTCCTAAAAAAAATGATAACCTTTCAAAATGAAACAAGAAGAAATAGATATCTCAATAGTGCTCTATCTAAAACAAAATTGAATCTGAAATTTTAAATCCACCCCCCCCCCAAAAAAAACCCCAAAACACTTTAGGCCCAGATCGGTGAATTTTTCCAATATTTAAGGAAGAAATAACACAGTATTAAACTTTCCCAGAGAGAAAAAGAATAAACATTTCCAAATTTGTTTTATAAAGCCAGCATAATCTTAATACCAAAATTTGACAAGAATATTAGAAGAATAAAAAATTACAGGCTAAGTCATTCATGAACACAGGTGCAATTCGTAATCAGAAGCAAACTGAACTCGGCAATACGTAAAGAAGACAGTGCATGAAAAGCAAGTTAGGTTTATTTCAGGAACTTGAGGTTGATTTAATATTTGAAAATCAATATTATTCACTCACTGTTTTAAAAGAATAATGGAAAAAGCCATATGTCAAAAACCCTTTAATGGAATTCAGCATACATTTATTAAAACAAAACAAAAACAGAACCCTCTCAGCAAAGTAGGATGGAACTTCCTTAATCTGATAAATGGCATCTTCAAAAAGTATTATTGTGGATATATTCACCATTGTATTTTTCATCCTAGCCCATATATAATATTTCAAAAAGTAAAAATTACAAGATTGGAAAGGAAGAAATAAAAACTATCACTGCAAATGCAAATGCAAAAAAATGCACATTGTGTGTGCATGTGTGTGTGTGTGTGTGTGATTTACACAGAAATACCAAGGAGCAAGACTGGCCAAGACAAGCTTTAAAAGAACAAAGTGGGAGAACTTATTCTACTAAATACCAAGACTTACTATACAATATTTAAGGCAGTGTGAAGTTGGTACAAGGATAGACAAATAGAACAATAAAATTGTATAAAGTCTAAAAATAAACTCATGCCTATATGGATGGTATGATACCACTAATAATCAAAATTAAATTTGGCCCCTATTTAATACCATACACAAAATAATTTCCAGGTTTTTCATACATCTAAATGTGAAATGTAAAAAGCATCCAGAGGGAAACATAAGAGGATATCTTCATGACCTTAAGAGAGGCAAAGATTTCCTGAACAAAACAACATGTCAAGTATTATTCATAAAAAAATTAATAAGATTAAATTAAAATAAATAATTTCTGTTTATCAAAAGGTATCATTAGGAGAGTGAAAATCCAGTCCATAAAATGGGAGAAAATATTTGCAACACTTATAACTGACAAAGGGCTCACATCCAGAATATATAAAGAACTCATACAAAAGATAAAAATAATAAAAACAGTGGCAACCCAATTAAAAAATAAATAAAAAAGGCACTTAACCACTTTACAAATGACTATATCCAAATGTCCAATACACACATGAAAAGATGCTCAATTTAATTAATCATGAGGGAAATGCAAAGAACAACCACCTTAAGATACCACCGTACACCTACCAGAATATCCAGAGTTAGAAAGACTGATAGCACCAAATGGCACTCATGTGGAGCAACCAGAACTCATGTATTGCTGTGTAAATGGCTATAGCCACTTTGAAAAACAGTTTGTCATCATCTCCTCAAATTAGATATATGCATATTTTATGACCCAGCAGTTTCACTCCTAGGTACATACCTGAAAGGCATGCACATGAATGGTCATGTCAGCAATGTTCATAATAGCCCAAACAAGACATTTCCCAAATGTCCATCAGCAGTAGAATGGACAAGTACATTGTGGTATGTTTATACTGTGGGATGTTATATAGCAATGAAAACAAACAAATCGATATTCACAACAATGTAGCTTCATCTCACCAATCTCAATGTTTTGCAAAAGCATCTACTTGAAAATGAATGTTCACTTTATGTTTCTTTTTTTTTTTTTATAAACTTCAAAAACAGACAAAACCAGTCTATGATGGTAAAGGTCAGAATAGTGGTTACCTCTGTGGAGAAGGAAGGGACTGTGCCTCGGTGGGGTCCAAGCAATTTCAGGGTGCTGGTGATGTTCTGCTTCTTGACCCATGTGGTGGTTACATGACTGTGTTCAGTTTGTGCTGAATTATCAAACTGTAGACTTAACGATTTCTATAATTTTCTGTACATATAATTTTGTAAAGTTATTAAAACGAAAAAGAAAGCTAGCTACTTTTACATCTGAGACAGCAGTCATTATTGACCATAGTCTCTTCTTTTTTATAAAAACTTTTAGTACAAAAAAAGTCTTTTAAATATACACAAAAGCCCATAACCTCGCTGCCAGATAATACCTATCAGCATTTTAAATAATAGTGATAAAAGCGATACACATTCATAGTTAGAACATTCCAATAATGCAAAAGTGAAAAGCTCTCTGCATAGTCTCTCTCACAGGGAAGCACTCCTAATGTTCATTGTAATTCCATCCAGAAATATCCTTATGGCTATTGTAGCAGGTATCTATTATAGAATGTGGGCTCCCCAAATATCCCCAACATACCTGTCGCTAAGACAGAACCGAGCTTATTGCACTTGGCAGTAAGAGAGAGCACCCCCTCAACAGAGCTGCAGCAATGCTCAGCAGAAGGGTGAGGTGCACTGCAGTGGGAACTCGAAGGTAGGCTTATGGGTCTTCCTAGGATTGGCTAAGGATGGCGGAAGCACAGTTTGGGACTAGTGAAAGCAGCAAGGCAAAGGCTGCGAGGGTTCCAGGAGTTTTAGAGCTCTTACGGAGTAAACTATCTACCAGGCTTTCTACCAAAGAGTTGATAGGTCTTGTGAGAAGGGTCCTCAAATGAACATTACAGTTATTTGCCTGGCAAAAGTTTTCTGGATTAGTAAAATTATGCTAATGAAGACAATGAATGGTCAAGTCACGTTAATGGAGACAGAGTTGGATGGGAGCTGGTTGTTTGTGTTCTCAGTATATACTTATGGTAGCGCGTATATACTTCCGTTATCTTTATCCATGTAAACTCCGCACTAATGTGCCCCGATGAGGGGGAAATGAAGGCATGGAGGCACCTTCTGTGTGCCGCCCCTGTGACTGTGAACACCCAGAGGGGCGCATTTGTCTAACTTGCACTAGGGCTCCATATAGGCTTTGGCAGCTGTAGACAGGATATATTCACAGCACAAGAAGGTCCCTCCTCCGGGTGGACACACTGTTCTGTATCTTGCTTTTTCTCGTTGCTACACTGCTGTAGCCATTTCTCTGAAATGAGAATCATTGACTTCTGACTTTTTTGCCCCTCTGAGATTTTTAATATGTTGTTATTGTTTTGACTTGTGATGGAGTTTGGATGTGTTGTCCCCTCCAAAACTCATGTGGAAATTTGATCCCCAGTGTGGCTGTGTTGGAAACTGACTGAGTCATGGGGGCTGATCCCTCATGAATGGATTAATGCTCTCCCTGGGGGGGGGGGTAGTGAGTGAGTTCCCGCTCTATTAGTTCCCCCGGGAGCTTGGTGTTTAAAGGACCCTGGCACCTCTTCTCTTTCTCTCTTGCATCCTCTTGCCATGTAATGTTCTTGTACCTGCTGGCTGCCTACCACTTTCCACCATGAGTTTCAGCCTGAGGCCTGTGCCAGATGCAGCTCACCTAGAATCATAAGCCACTTTGCTCTTTCCTTTATAAATTACCCAGTCTCAGGTATTTCTGTTGTAGCAACACAAAAGGGACTAAAACAGAAAATTGGTACTGAGGAGTGGGGTGTTGCTAAACAGATACCCAAAAATTTGGATGCAGCTTTGGAACTGGATAATGGGCAAAAGTTGGAGGAGTTTGGAGGACTGAGAAGAAGAGAAAAAGACGAGGGAAAGTTTGGAATGCCTTAGAGACTTATGTAGTGGTGAGCAGAATGCTGATAGAAATGTGGACAGTAAAGGCCATGTGGATGATGAGGTCTCAGATAGGAATGAGGAGCTTATTGGGAATTGGACAAAAGATCACCCTTGCTACACCACAGCAAGGAACCTGGCTACATTGTGTCCATGCCCTTGGACTTTGCGGAAGGTGGAACTTAAGAGTTGTGAACCAGAGCATTTGGCAGAAGAAATTTCTAAGCAGCAAAGCATTAAGGACACTGCATGGTTGATTCTAACAGCCTACTCTGAGTTATGGCGGCAGAATCATGATGTAAAAGCTGAATTTAAAAGGGAATCGGAGCATAAAGATTTGGAAAATTTGCAGCCTGGCCATGCAGTAAAGAAGCGGAGAGCCGAAGAACAATGCAGGGGTGAAGCAGATAAACTGGTTACTAAAGACATTATCTTGGTGGCGAGACAGCCAGATGCTAAGAACCAGGACAATGGAAAAACTGTCCTAAAGGCATTTGAGAAGTCTGTGTCCCACCCATCACAGACCCTGAGGCTTAGAAGGGCTGAGTTGTCCCAGAGGACAGACCTGGGGTGCAGCTGCCCTCAGGAACCTGCTCCCTGCATCCCAGCTGCTCTGGCTGGAGCAGCCCCAAGTGTGGTTCGTGCAGCAGCCCTGGAGGGTAGAGGCCCAAAACCTCGGTGGCACCCACGTTCTGTTAAGTTGGCAGGCCGGCAGGACGTGAGAGCAGTGGAGGCATGGCAGCCTCCACCCAGATTCCAGAGGATGTGTGGAAAAGCCTGAGAGCCCAGGCAGAGACCTGCCGCAGGGGCAGAGCCACCGCAGAGGCCATCTACTAGAGCAATGCTGAGCAGAAAAGTGGGATCAGAGCCCCCACAGAGAGCCCCCATCAGGGAAATGCTGCCAGGACCCCAGAACTTCGGGGCCACTGGTAACATGCAACACTGGCCTGGAAAAGCTGCAGGCACCAGTGCAGCCCAATGGACTGTGCCTGGCAGAAATGTGGGATCAAGGCTGCCTAAGGCTTTGGGGGCCCAGATGCCCACTTGTTGCCCAGGATGCAAGACTTGGAGTCAAAGAAGATTATTTCAGAGCTTTAAGAGATAATGTCTACCCTGCTGGGTTTTGGACTTGTTTGAGGCCTGTTTTTCCTTTCTATTGGCCTATTCCTCCCTTTTGGAATGGGAATGTGTACCCAATGCCTGTTCCACCATTGTATCTTGGCAGTAGATAAATTTGGTTTTGTTTTTCAGGTTCACAGCTGGAAGGACTTTTGCTATTGGTCTCAGATTAGACTTTGGACTTTGGACTTGTAAGTTGGTGCTGGATCAAGCTAAGACTTTTGGGACTGTTGGGATGGAATGATTGTATTTTTATGTGAGAGGAACATGAGTTTGGGGGAGCAGGGGCAGAATGACGGAGTTTGGATGTGTTGTCCCCTCCAAAATTCATGTGGAAGTTTGATCCCCAGTGTGGCAGTGTTGGAAACTGATTGAGTCATGGGGGCGGGTCCTTCATGAATGGATTAATGCTCTCCCCGGGGGACGGCGGGTAGTGTGTTCTTGCTCTATTAGTTCCCGTGAGAACTCGTTGCTTAAAACCCCTGGCACCTCCTCTCTCTCTCTCTCTTGCTTCCTCTCACCATGTGATCTGCTTTTACCCACCAGCTGCCTGCCACTTTCTGCCATGAGTAGAAGCAGCCTGAGGCCCACGCCAGATGCAGCTGTCCCAGAATCGTAAACCAAATAAACCTCTTTCCTTTATAAATTACCCAGTGTCAGGTAGTTCTGTTATAGCAACACAAAATGGACTAAACCAACTTGCATCTCTTTAATGTGGAAGAGATGGAGAATTTGTGTTTCTTTTATTTGCTTGCCCATTCGTCTGTTGGGTTAGTGCACTTTTCCTTATAAATTTCTGTGAGCTCCTATAAACTAAGCAGATTGATTTCTTTTCTATCATATGTAATACAAAATTTTCCCAGTTGCTTTTGGTCTTATGATTTTATATGTAGTATTATTTGGGGGGGGGGGGCCCAGACATGAATTTAAACTTTTTTTCTATAGTTAAATATATAAATCATTTCCTTAACAGTCTTTGGAGTCTACTTTGTGCTTGGAAAGTCTTCTCTAAACAGAATTATACTCTTTACTTTAAAACATTCATGCTTCTTTTTATAACTTATAACTCTTTGCTGCATTTGTATTTATTTTGGTGTAGGAAGAAAAGTTAGTAGAGATTTTTTTTTTTAACGGTTTGCTGGTTGTATTAGTCTGTTTCTGTTGCTTATAACAAAATATACTGAGCTGGGTAATTTATAAAGAAAACAAAATTTATTGCTTACAGATTTAGAGGCTAGGAAGTCCACAGTCCAGGGAACACAGCTGGTGAAAGCTTTCTTTGGTGGTGACTTCAGTGATGGCAGGTGTCACACTGCGAAATGATGGAGCAGAGAATGAGAGAGACCAACCTCTTCATTCATACTCCTTTTAAAGCCCTCAGAGCCATGCCCCTGACCACCTTTATTAATCCGTTCACTAGGGCATAGTCCTATAATCTAATCACTTCAAGGCCCCACCTTTCAATTACCATAATAGGATTTCCCACCCTCACCAGTTACAGTGGGAATTAATTTGGGGGAAATGTTCAACATTCAAGTTTTTGGGGGACTTTCAACGATAAGTTTTGGGGGGACATGCAAATTCAAGGCACTGGTTGTCCCCCAAAGCATTGGCTGAATACTTTTTTCTTTTCTCTTGTGCTTGAAATGCCACCCTTAAATTCCTGTATGTATTTTGTGTCTCTTGTCTCTTTCTGGACTTTCCTTTCCGTTTCACCAAAGTACTTACCCAATACCAAATTGTTTTAATTAGTAATCGGCTTATTATAGGTTTTTATATCATTGGATCATAACCCATCTTTACTTTTTTTTTTTTCCAAATTTCATTGGTTCATTTATTTTTTTTATTTTATATCCAACACTTATTTTATTTCAAACTAGAAACTGAATGTATTCTAGAAATTTTTTTTTAGGTCTCCCCCACCCCACCCCCACTCCCAAACCCTGATGGTATGCTATTTTGAGATTGCTTTGAATTTATAAACTTAGGGGAATTGACCATTTACCATGTTGAGTATTCTTAACCAAGAGTGAGTTGTGTCTTCCTATTCGCTTAAATTCTCTTTTATATTTCTCAGTAGAATTGGGAGATTTTATTCAAAATAGACCCTGAATATTTCCTTTAAAGCTTTTACTGAGATAACTTATCTGTTGATTATTATTGTAAATAAGGTCTTTACTTTCTTTATATTTTCTGGGCTTTTAAAAAATATTTAGAAAAGCCACCGATTTTTTGTGTGTTAGCTGTGTAATATGCCACTCTGCTCATGTTTCTAATGGGTTTTCAGCAATTCTTGAGTTTTCTATGTATGGTAAGAAATTATCCGTAAATGATGATAAGTTCCCCCTCTTCCTCCAATGTTTCTCTTTTCTTTGTGTGAAAATGCATTGGCTGTTATCTCCACAATGCTAGTGTTCATAGAAGGCAGGGCTTGTCTTATTTCTGACCTTAAAGATAATGCTTCCAGTCATTCACCATTTAACATTAGGATGGCTTTTAGTTTGGCGTGTATATTTCCCCATGTTAAGGAAGTGCACACTTATTCGTATTTCCTTAAGGCTTTTAAAAATATTTAAAAATCAGGAATGGGTATTGAATTGCATTTCTTGGGGTGTTGATCTAATTGTTTGTCCTTTGGCCTTTTAATCTGATAGTAATTGTTTCTCTTTTATTTTCTCTCCTTTTAAACATTTTTTTTTTTTTTTTGTCTTTTTTTCCGTGTCCGGCAACGGGATCGCAACCCTCAGCGTTGCCCCCGCGCCTCGCTCAGCCAGTGAGCGGGAACCGGTCTGTATGTGGGATCCGAACCCTCGGCGGGAGCGCTGCCGCACTTCCCAAGCGGCGCACTAGCGCAGTGCGCCACCGGGCCGGCCCCTCCTTTTAAACATTTTTTAATTGACATGTATTGATTGTACATATTTATGGGGTACAGAGTTATATTTCAATACGTGTATACAATGTGTGATGATCAAATCAGGGTAATTAGCATCATTACAAACATTTATTATTTGTTTGTGATGAGAACATTTGAAATGGCTCTCTTCAAGTATTTGAAAACATAAAATAAATTATTTTTAGTTATAATAATAGTTTCTTACTAGTGGACTAGCCTAGCATTCCCAAGGTCAACTCATCTTGGTCACAGCCTGTTATCTTTAAATTTACTGACACATTTTATTTGCAAATAATTTATTTAAGATTTTGGCATAGATTATTTTTGCTTTTTAAAAAACAGATTTTATATTTTAGAACAGTTTTATGTTCATAGCAAAATGGGTAGAAGGTACAGAGATTTCACAAATTCCCCCTCCCGCACATGCATGGCCTCCTGCATTACCAACATCCTTTACGAGAATGATACATTTGTTAAAACTGATGAACCTCTACTGCCATGTCATTATCACCCAGAGTCCACAGTTTACATTAGGGTTCACTGTTGGCGTCATACGTTCTGTGGGTTTGGACAAATATATAATGACATGTGTCCATCACAGTATTATACAGCATAATTTTAATGATGTAAAAATCCTCTATGCTCCTCCTGCTCAGCTCTTCCTCTCCCACTGGCTCCCCTCACCAAACTTCTGGCAACCACTGATCTTTTTTACCATCTCCATGGTTTTGCCTTGTCCCAAATGTTATATAGTTGGAATCATACAGTATGTAGTTTTTTCAGATGGACTTTGTTCACTTTGTGATATGCATTTAAGGTTCCTCCATGTGTTTTCATAGCTTGATAGTTAATTTCTTTTTAGTGCTGACTAATATTCTGTTGTCTGGCTGTACCACAGTTTATTTATCTATTCTGAATTTCCTCAGCCTACTAAAGAACATATGCAAAAACTACTGCTAACATCATACTTAATTGTGAAAGACAATGTTTTCCCCCTAAAGCTGTGGACAAGGCATATACATCTGCTCTCAGCACCTTATTCTGACTGAAACATAGCACTAGAAGTCCTAGCCACTGCAATAAGGCAAGACAAAAAAAAAAAAAAAAAGGCATATTGACTGAAAAGGAAGAAATAAAACTGTCCCTATTAGTGGATGGCATCACTGTCTATGTAGAACATCCCAAGGAATCTACAAAACCTCCACAAAATTCTTAAAACTCACGCATGGATTCAGCAGGTCACAGACAAAAGATCAACACACAAAAAATCAATTGCATTTCTATTTACTAAAAATAAGAATGTGCAACCAAAAATTTAAAATACATATCATTTATTATCACTCCAAATAAAATGAAAAACTTAGGTATAAACTTAAGAAAACATATATGGTATCTGTATGCTAGCATTTAAAAAACATAGAGGAAAGAAATCAAAGAAATCCTAAGAAATGGAGAGAAATACTGTGTTCATGGATCAGAAGAACTTAGTAAAGGTGTTGATTCTTTCCAGATTGATCTATAGATTTAATACAATTCCTATCAAAAACCCACCAAGTTGTTCTTATTATGTAAAGACATCAAAAATCTTGTTCTAAAAATTTGTATGGAAAAGTATGACTCTAGAATAGCTAAAACAATATTTAAATAGACTTAGTGGGAAGAATAACTCTCCCCAGTATCAAGGATTACTATGGAGCTACAGTAATCAAGACAGTGTGGTGTGGACAGAGGGACAGCACATAGATCAGTGGAACCAAATAGAGAACCTGGAAATAGAGCCACACAAATGCAACCAACTGATTTTTGACAAAGGTGCAAAAGCAATTCAATAGAGGGAAGATAGCCTTTCTAACAAATGATGCTGGACCAATTGGATATCAAAATGAACCTTGATCCAAGCATCACACCTATACAAAAATTAATTCAAAATGTATCATGAATTTAAATTTAACATGTAAGACCATAAACTTGTAGGGAAAAAAAACCCAGAAAATCTTCAGATTCTTGTATAGGCAAAGAGTTCTTAGACTTGACATCAGAAACACAATCCATAAAAAGAAAACTGATTAATTGGACATAATCAAAATTCTAAACTTTGCTCTGTGAAAGACCTCCTTAAGAATATGAAAAGACAAGCTGCATTCTAAGGAAAATAACTGCAAACCATATATCTGACAAAAGACTTGTCTTTTCTCAAAACTTACTATTAAAAAACAAATAATGCTATTATAAAATGGGAAAAAGGCATAAACAGATACTTTACCAAAGAGACCATAAAGATGGCAAATAAACACATGAAAAGATGCTCAGCATCATTATCCATTAGAGAAGTGCAAATTAAAACCACAATGAGCTGTCACTACATACCTACCAGAATGGCTAAAATAAAAATACTGATATATCTACTTATTATAGATATTCTTATAAAAGATAGAAAATAAAAATAAATTAGCATGCAAAAAGAACCAAAAAACAACAAAACAAAACAAAAACAAAAATAGTGATAATGCCAATTGCTGGTGAAAATGTGGAGAAACTGAATCATTCATACATTGCTGGAAAGAATGTAAAATGGTACATCTCTTCTGGAAAATAGTTTGGCAGTTATTTTTCAAACTAAAAAGGCAACTACCATATGACCCAATTGCACTCTTGGGCATTTACTCCAGAGAAATGGAAACTAATGTTCACAGAAAAACTGGTAAACAAATGTTCATAAATAATTCAAATGAATTATTTATTCAAATAAATAAGGTGTGATTTATCCTGAAAACAACCCTGATGTCCTCAATGGATGAACTGGTAAAAAACTGCAGTACATCCATACCTTTCTACTCAGTGACAAAAAGGAATAAACTATTGATACATACAACACCTAGGACAGATCTTAAGGGAATTATGCTGAGTGAAAAAAGCCAGTCTCCAAAGGTTGCATATTGCATAAGTCCATTTACATAATATTTTTGAAATAATGTTATTATAGGCATAAAAAACAGATTAGTGGTTTCTAGGAGTTAGGGTTTTGGGGGGCAAATGAGTAGCTATAATGAAGTAGCCTGAGGGAGACTTGTGGCAAAGGAAGAGTTCTGGACCCTGATTGTGGTGGTAGTTACACAGAGCTACACATGTGGTAAAATTGCATAGAACTATACACACACACAATAGGTGCATGTATAACTAGTAAAATCTGGATAAACACTGTGGGTTATACTATTGTCAACTTTGTTGGTTGTGATATTATACTCTATTTATGCAAAATGCTATCATTGGGGGCATAGGGACACAGGGTACACAGGACCTCCCTATATTTTTTCTAACTCCTGTGAATCCATAATAACTTCAAAATAGAAAGTTAAAAAATGTTTTATCACATACTTGCAACATCTGTGTCATTTTGGTATTAGCACCTGTTAACTGTCTTTTCCCATTCACATTGAGATTTTCCCAGTTCTTGGTATGACAATTGATTTTTTTATTGTACCCTGAACACTTTGCTTATTATATTGTGAGACTCTGGATCTTATTTATTTATTTATTTATTTATTTATTTATTTTTGTCTTTTTCCGTGTCCGGCAACGGATCGCAACCCTCAGTGTTGCCCCCGTACCGGACCGGGACCGGCAACGGGATCGCAACCCTCGGTGTTGCTCCCGCGCCTTGCTCAGCCAGTGAGCGGGAACCAGTCTGCATGTGGGATCCAAACCCTCGGGCGGGAGCGCCGCCACGCTTCCCAAGCAGCGCACTATCCATTGCGCCACCGAGCCGGCCCCTGGATCTTATTTAAATCTTTTATTTTATCAAACCTCCTGTGACACCATCCTGGTGAGGAAAAGGACGGGAGGATCTGCTTCATTACTACCTGGTGAAGGTGGAAATCCAGGTTCCCCACTTTGCCTCTGCTGATGCCAGGGGAAGAAGTGTGCCTCCTTAGTGCTAGGTGAAGTTGGAGTCAGGCTCCTCCCAGACTTCTGCTGACACACTGACATCACTCTGGCTGGTGAGAGCACATCATTACTATTCCCCACATGGCTTCTACAGACACTGCAGAATAAGATGAGCATTCATTATCATTAGAAGGTGGTGAAAGTCCCAGTTCCTCACTCAACCTTCTCTGACACACCCCCCATGGGAAGGGGGAGAGGTATGCCTCCTGATAGCTGTCTGAAAGTCTAGGTTCCTTGGCTCATTCTTTGCTGTCAGAGGTGGGAGGGAGAGGCCACTAGTTGTGTGTGTGTGTGTGCGTGCATGCATGTGTGTGTCTTGTGTGGTGGTTGGCTGGAGTAGGAAAGTTATCATCTAAAAGTTTTCTGTCTTGCTGAGCTTCCTGTTTCCTAGTCTTTTGGCTAGAAAGAGCAAGCTTTTTTGAAGACTGTCTGTGACCATTGGCATTTCCAGTTTGCCAGCTTTTCCAGCACCCAGATTAGGATATATGAGGCAAATAAATAAATAAATAAGGAATTTGTCACCATGTTGTTCCTTTGGCATTGAGGTCCTTAGCCAGTCTGCCTTCTTTTCTCCACTTTTTTTATCTTCTTCTGTTTGTATTATGTGTAATGTCCAGGTTTTTTAAGTGTACTTACCAGGAGAAATAGGGAAAAGTGCATTCATTTCATCTTGTCCAAAAGTCTTTTCTTTTAATAACTAAGTTTACTCCATTTATATTTATTGGTATTATACTTAGATTTTTCTCAATTCTCTTTTCTTAATTTCAGTTTTTGATTCTTCTCCTTTTCTCTTTTCTATAGGGATTATTTTGCAGTGCACGTTGGTGTGTGTTTTCCTTCTGCTAATTTGGAAGGTTTACAGTTGTGCTAGTATTATAATGATTATCATTATATATATATATGTTATATGAGAGATTGTAATTTCAGATAGTCACTAGACTATTCTGCTAGTTTCTGGTCATGTTAGAGCTCTGCTTAGACCATGGAGCTGGGGAAGCCTGCCTGCTCAGGGCAGCCCAGACCAGGGACTACAGGTCCCTGAAGGTTAGCCCCTCCTTTCTCTGTGTGAAATTTCATCATACACAGAGTGGCTGAGAAAGGAAAGGGGAATTTGACTTGCATTTCTAATGTTGAACCCTCTGTGTCTACCTAGTTAGGGTGGCATTCCCTTGGAAAGAGAGGAGATAGTTGGTCAAATGATAGATTTTTTACATTAATATAAATTGGGTATTTTTCTTATATTTTACTCACTCTGCAACCACTTAGGAATACTTCTGTGCAAATAGGTTTGCTTTTCTATTGGAAACCTTCATATGTTTTGGAATTATGGAGGGGGAATACCAAAGCCCTGAGGGAGGCCTGGGGATTCCCATCAGCTCTACATGGGAGCTTCCACCCACCATCTGCTGACTTTGGGGAAAGCAGTGCTTTATCTTCCCACTTCTGCTACCACCACCAACAAGATTTTGTTGAGCTTTACTTTCTGTGACTGGCATTAGGAAAAGAACAGGCCATTGCTGAGGATCCCTGGAGGGGTTGATTTTTAAATGAGAAAACCTAAACCAGCTAGGGGACGGGACTTGCTCCAGGTGTTAGTACTACTTGGCTATACTTGGTCCCCTCTGGGCACCCTCCTTTCCCTGTGTCCCGCTGTCACAGCCTGGCCAGAACTCTGTGCAAAGTGGCTGAAGTTTTCCCACTTGGAATCTGAGTGGGAGCCTCACACCTGCCCCTTGAGGCTTGGCTCCAAGTCCCCACACTGCAGGGCAGGCTGCTGACTTTGGCAGTTTTCTTGGCTCCCTGCTCCCACAGTGGCAGCCATGTCTCCATCAGAGCCTCACCCAATGGACTTCCTGGGTCCCTATGAGCAACCACCGCTTGGCCCCAGAACCCATGAGCAAGTAAGTGACCCAGCCTGTCCCTCGCAGTGAGTGAACGACTCTGCTCCACACACATTCAGCAGCTGATGTGTGAATCTGCCCCACGTCCCTGTGAAGCAGGAGCTGCCTCTCTCCACGCTGCTGTCTCAGCTGCTTCCCACAACCCATTGCTTTACACAGGCCCTTTGCCAAGTCCTCTAACGCTCCCTCATCCTTCTTGCTAATAAAACTTCCACCAGGTGGCTCTCAAGTTCCTGTTAAGGAGGGGGCGGGGGGGGGGAGGGAGGGGGGGGGAGAGAGAGAGAGAGAGAGAGAGAGAGAGAGAGAG